>NW_018020594.1:1587238-1593198 GCF_002006095.1 Pseudomyrmex gracilis
ATATATACATATACATATATGTACATGCATATACAATTAAAATAATAAAATTTTATCTCCTATATTTTTGCTTATCTATTGTTCAATAATTGCGTATGATACGCTGGTACAATAAATGTAGTATGTTTATATGTATGTATATAATTGTAGTATAAATTTTTTTTCTCTGTAGAAACAAAACCAAACTTCACACACACATATTTGCATACAATAAAAGATCAAGATATATTTATTTTATACTAAGTGATATTTTCTTAAACAAAATATTATACGGATTCATAGATTCTTACCAAATTCATTATAGTGACGTCCACTTCATTAAATAATAATTCTTGAAACAGATTGCTGCAAATAATAGATATCCGAAAACGAATTACCTGAGCTTAAGAGCATCTGCGATCTTACCTCTTCGAGAAACCACCGATAACTAAAGGTCGTTCCCGTGGAATAATAACCATTACGCACAATATCACGCTGTAAACGCGTGTGTGTGGGAACGACCTTACATTAGATCAGGGCTGTACAACTGGCGGCTCAGTAGCCACGCTTGGCTATCAAGTTTATTCCACTTCTTTCCTCAATCGTAGCGTGGAGAGTTTCTCAGCTCTTGCCTAAAGCGCTGATGGGGCAATGAAGATGGATGGCAATCGCCGGATGGTAATGTGTATGTCGTACACACATATAAAATGGTACGGAGCGTATGTACATATGTACGTAGTAGAGTGGTAAGCTCGCGGTCACTGGTAAGGATGTTAGAAATATCGCAACGGTACTACTTGGGCTAGTCGGCCCGCGTGAGTTGTGCACCTCTGATATAAACGCATAATGTTTTACTATGTTTATTGTAGTAACGTCCAATTCATTAAATCATAGATTTTGAAACAGATACCTACAAACAGTACAAGTTCACAAACGACTTGCTTAAGCTTAAGCGTATCCGCGATTTTGACTCTTCGAGAAACCACTATGATAACTAAAGGTCGTTCCTGTAGAATAATAACTACATATCACGATGTAAACGCGTGTGTTTACAAGAAATGTACATATATATTTATATATATATAAATACATATATATATATATATACATGTTGATGAAAATATTGAAGATTTGAAATGTTTCTTCAATGTACACTATAGGTTCATTTCCAAGATGTTTTACTTTTATTGTTGGTTTTCTTACAATTACACACAAATTTTAATCTATATACATAATCGATATATTTATATATATATATATATATATATATATATATATATACATATAAATATATATATACAGGGTGTCCGATTTTTAGTGAGTATAAAATGTTTCGTAGGCAGGTAGAAAAAGTAAACCTGAGTCGGAAAGTACTACATCATTCTCTTCTATTACATATAATAAAAAAGTATTTATTGAATAAATCAAGCCAATCAGTGTGGAACTTTAGCCGGGCGCACGTCAGTGAGCCGCGCGGAGCGCTCACACACATCAGGCGCGTAGTTCACTGATGCGTTCGGCTACAGGTTGGTGTTGATTTTGGCTTGATTTATTCAATAATTATACGTTTGCTATATATAATAAAAAAAAATAGTTCAGGACTTTTCTACTCAATCTTATTTCTTCTACCTGCCTACGAGAGATTTTACAGTAATTGTCGGACACTCTGTATATACAAAGTGTCTTATTATTGCTGTCTCTTCGCTCGTAGGCAAGAAAAAGGGGTTATTCTAAGATGAAAAGTCCTATACCACTTCGGAAGATTCTCAATAATTAACGAGATATAAATTAATAAAGACCCTCTAATCAGCGTGCATCCATCGTAAGAGAAGCGTAAGAACAGCCTAGTCTTTATCGCGGATAGCGCGCTCCCCGAACACAGCTTATATGCTGTTTATGTATAAGTGTGTGTGCATATGATATTCTATTAGCTTCACTCATTCCACTGCAACGGCGCGACCGCGAAAGACTAAGCTGTCCTTACGCTCCCCTTAAGAGCCGCCTACAATGGAGAGTTNTAGGCCGTAACAGTAAGAAATTGACAAATCACAATTGATTATTCTTCTGTACTTTGTCTGTGATTGGTCAATTTCTTACTGTTACGGTCTAAAACTCTCCATTATAGACAGCCCTTTACGCTGCATGCACGCTGAATTGCAGATCTTCTTAATTCATATCTCGTTAATTATCAATTTTAACAGAGCCGAAATATCGTACAACATTGATATTTGTGTTACATAAAGTACATATATAATATATAATATAAACAATTTTGTACAATAAATTTTTCGCAGACAAACATGGGTATCTTACATTCACACAAAATCTGTGCATCGGCGTTTCTACTAAAACTAAGGTTTCTGAAACGTTTATCTTTGAAAGTACTAAAACTTTTTTTACTATGGTAATTTTTTTTTTTTTTTGATGCAGAATTGTTCAAATGTTTTATTCAAAAAATTAATAATAAAAAATCTTTTGATTGTTTACAAAAGATGTTTAAGTTTACAGTAAATCTCACTAATCCAGACTGACTAATTAAACGTCATTTTCAAAGTCTGTCCATAATGGGATAATACAGCTCAATTTTATGTACGTGGAAACTATTTCAGCAAATGTCTAAAAGATATTCAATAAATAATTATTTGATATTGCAATATCTAGTATAGATTTATCTACAAGATATGATTATCTTATTGATATACTGTGCTGTATTAGTAGAAAGTACATACAACACAAAATTAGACATGTACTAACATAGATGAAATGTAAAACAATGATTAAAACTTGATTTTTATTTAAAAAAAATCTGTAAATATATGTAAACAATAAACTGTCAATCGATATTTTTATGATGCAATAAAAATTAAGAGCATCGCGGACTAAGTGATCGAAATTTGAAACATAAAACAAAGATAGTATCAACTGTTGCAAGCAAAAGTGAAGCGGAATATGTTTTTCTGTAGTGAAAATATAATTCTCTTTTAATGTACATACAATGATAGAGAATAATCATAGACAAACTTTATTATTACATATTACTTTAGTATTACATATTACGATCCACTGCTTCGTTTTTTTAAGTTTACTAAGAAGTAGAGACTAATGCTTTTAAGTGTAAAGGTAAAAAAAATATAAAAATAGGGTTCTGCTACAAAAATGAAGCTTTATGAGGAAACAGAATAAAATGTTTATTACACTTAATATGATTTACGTACAATGTGATACTAATTACAAACAAACGAAATTTAAGCAAACGTAGTTTTGGCTTCGTGTCGGTCGTCCGTCATTCCTCCCGTTAATTTAAGTGTATCTCAAAACGTGATACTTTGATAATTAAAATATCGAATTAACGCAAAAGCATATAAAACGTATATATCATAGAACATATCATCTCTAACTTATTTATTGTTTAATAGAAAACTTATATCTTATTATTTCCTCATATATTTGTTACATAAGTTAAGTTACTTCTTTTTCCTTTTTGTTTTCTTTTCATATCTTTATATTGTGTTTACTGTTTAGCGTATATTTTACTCAATTCTTAAGTGCACTCTGTTTACTACTTAGATATATGATGTAGTCAATTCTATGTAATATAAATTATTCCGACGATATTCAGCTTTCTTTTCAATGGCATCAAGAACAAATAATGGCTACAACAAACCACACAGTATAATTTTGCTAAAATCTGATACTCTTTTGCATAAGTTTAATAAAAATTATAAAATATAAGCATTATAATATATATATGTTTCTACAACAATATTATATATTTTATTTTTAACAATAATATATATTTTTAATTTATAATATATATTTTTCTACAACAAAACAAACTAAAAGCATACGTAACTAATAATTATTTCAAAACAAATACTTATATATACTTCAAAAAGTGTATAAAAACATTTACCGTATCATGTATTTTTCGCAAATAGTCGAAAAATCTTGAATCGGAAATCTGAAAACACTTTGTGCTGTTATTACATAATGTGATGTACTTGCATTGTGTAAAAATACTCACTATTATAAACAACTACTATTTTTACATTCTACCAAAACCAAATTATAAAATGTATTGACTATTAAATAACTATAAGACGTAAGTACCACAATCTATGTATGAAAAAAAGATTCTATAACTTACATGTATATAAATAAAATAAATAATTTCATACGTACCATCAGGCCCAGGCATTCGTTTGAATATATGTTGTTTATAATACAGCTTGCTGTTGCAACTATGTTAATATTGCTTTCTCTATTAAAACAAAGTACGTAACAATTAAACATGACAAATTCATTAGTATGTAAAATATACTCTTATGTGATATACTTCAACATTGTAAGAAACAAAACCTGTTTACCTTCCTATTTTTTCTATTACTTGTAGTATAGAAGAAAGCGTGTCAACATTTGTCAAATGCATTGAAAACATAGTGAAAAGAAAAGTAAAACATTTAAGGGAATTGCGAATTCTCCCTCATATGAGAAATTCGCAAATTTGAGAGAATTGCGAATTCTTTCTCATATGAGGAATTCGCAAATTTAAAGGAAATGCGAATTTTCTCTCATATGAGGGGATCACGAATTTGAGGGGATCGCGGATTCTCCCTCATATGAGGGGATCGCGAATTTGAGAGGATCGCGAATTTGAGGGGATCGCGACTTCTCCCTCATATAAGGGGATCGCGAATTTGAGGGAATCGCGAATTCTCCCTCATATGAGGGGATCGCAAATTTGAGGGGATTGCGAATTCTCCCTCATATGAAAGGATCGCGAATTCTCCCTCATATGAAAGGATCGCGAATTTGAGGGGATTGCGAATTCTCCCTCATATGAGGAATACGCGAATTTGAGGGGATCGCGAATTCTTCCTCATATGAGAGGATCGCGAATTTGAGGGGATTGCGAATTCTTCCTCATATGAGAGAATCGCGAATTTGAGGGGATTGCGAATTCTCTCTCATATGAGGGGATCGCGAATTCTCCCTCATATGAGGGGATCGCAAATTTGAGGAAATCGCGAATTCTCCCTCATATGAGGGAATCGCGAATTTGAGGGGATCGCGAAATCTCCCTCATATGAGGAAATCGCGAATTTAAGGGGATTGCGAATTCTCCCTCATATGAAGGGATCGCGAATTTAAGGGGATTGCGAATTCTCCCTCATATGAAGGGATCGCGAATTTGAGGGGATCGCGAATTCTCCCTCATATGAGGGGATCGCGAATTCTCCATCATATGAGAAGATCGCGAATTTGAGAGGATCGCGAATTCTCCCTCATATGAGGGGATCGCGAATTTAAGGGGATTGCGAATTCTCCCTCATATGAGGGGATCGCAAATTTGAGAAGGTTGCGAATTTTCCCTCATATGAGGAATTCGCAAGTTTGAGGGGATTGCGAATTCTCCTTCATATGAGAAGATCGCGAATTTGAGAAGATCGCGAATTCTCCCTCATATGAGGGGATCGCAAATTTGAGGGGATTGCGAATTCTCCCTCATATGAGGGGATCGCNATATGAGGGGATCGCAAATTTGAGGGGATTGCGAATTCTCCCTCATATGAGGGGATCGCAAATTTGAGGGGATTGCGAATTCTCCCTCATATGAGAGGATCGCGAATTTGAGGAAATCGCGAATTCTCCCTCATATGAGGAAATCGCAAATTCTCCCTCATATGAGGAGATCGCGAATTTGAAAAAATTGCAAATTCTCCCTCATATGAAGGGATCGCAAATTTGAAAGGATCGCGAATTCTCCCTCAAATGAAAGAATCGCGAATTTGAGGGGATCGCAAATTCTCCCTCCTATGAAAGGATCGCGAATTTGAGGGGATCGCGAATTCTCCCTCATATGAGGGAATCGCGAATTTGAGGGGATCGCAAATTCTCCCTCATATGAGGGGATCGCGAATTTGAGGGGATCGCGAATTCTCCCTCATATGAGGAGATCGCGAATTTAAGGGGATTGCGAA
>NW_018020595.1:0-79217 GCF_002006095.1 Pseudomyrmex gracilis
AAAAAAAAAAAAAAAAAGCGCGATATCTCAATAAATTAATCTTTTAACGTACGTAAATTTTTGAAACAACAGTGAGATATATTTGCTCGCCGTAATCTCTCAGAATACCTGTTCTGGGCCAAACGGCATTAACCGCAATGCCGTCGGATTTAAATTCCTCGGCCATACCGAGCACGCACATAGACATCCCGTATTTGGCCATTGTATAAGCAACGTGATTTTGAAACCAAACTGGCTTCATGCTAAGCGGCGGGCTCAGGTTCACTATGTGAGGGTTTGTACTTTTCTTTAAATACGGTATACACACTTTCGATCTGGAACACAAGTTCGTTCACCTGGTAATAATCTATGAAACGCAATCTTTGTGGAGCATGTATGCAAGACTGATATGTAAAAAAAAATACATGTGCTTGTTGTATAAGCGTACGTAAATTAGCTCTGTAAAAAACGACATATATTTTTTATATTTAACGACGTATATTTTTTGTATATTTTTTGTGGCCGAAGAATCCATTAAATGTGTGTGTGTCCCTCTCTCTCTCTCTTTCTCTCTCTCTACATTGGTAATTATTTTTTTTCTAAAACATTAACCATTTTTTTATACCGACGGAGTTCAACTATACTTACACAAGAAATGTTCCTCTCGCGTTGATGTTATTCATCAAATCGTATCTCTTCATGTCGGTTGCGAGTGTGCCTGTTAAAGAAATAGCGCTCGCGTTATTAACAACAATATCAATACCACCGAACTTGTTGATGGCATTCTCGACCGCGGCAATTACTTGCGTCTCATCGCGTATATCCACCACACAAGGTAAAGCTTTGCCACCGGCTGCTACAACTAAAAAACAAAAAAAAAATCCATAAAAATTCACGAATGACGCATTAGAAAGTTTTTGCAATAACAAACAAATTAACAAGCGTGAACAAAGTTACCTTCGTCAGCTGCTGTGTAAATAGTGCCCGGTAGTTTCGGATGCGGTTCAGCGGTCTTTGCGGCTATAACAATATTTGCACCATCTCGAGCAGCTTTCAACGCTATGCTCTTTCCAATACCTCTGGAAGCACCTGTGATAAATATGGTGCGACCAGCCAATTTCCTGCGATCCAATGTGTTAAAAGAAAACGAAAAAGATCAGTTTCTATAAAACTAGAAATATATAAAGAACCGATCTAAAAAATCAGCTTCTTTTTTTCAATGATATATAATTTGTGCGCGTACATAATCTTGATCGCAAATTGTTTCAATATACTTGTGTTATGTAATTTATGCAACTGTTATTATTACAAACTACGCTTACCCCGTATTAATCATGTTTTCTTTATAATATGGCGAGCACCAGTGTGAGATTGTGCGATGAAGAAAAGATGAAGAAATTAAAAAAAAAAAAAAAAGTAAATTAAAAAAAGACCCTTATCTCTCACGTCACGTTGCCGAAATAACGAGAAAGATCCCTTTTAAACGATCGTCCTTTTAAATGTCAACATCTCTCGCTTTGCGGAGTTCAAAGTTCGCACACGTAAATTGTGACAAATGTTTCACGCAACGTCACTACGTGTCGATTCTCCAAGTCCAAAGTTCGTCATTTCTTATATAGAGCGCATTCCAATCACTGATGCAAGATCGAGCAGAGAGCAACAACGGCAGCATCGAAGCGGTGGGGGCACGCACACAAGCGAGAACTGCCGTCCGTGTGCGCACACGGATGGGGCGGTTCTCGCTTGTGTGCGTGTCCCCACCGCTTCGATCTCTCGTTGCTCTCTGCTCGATCTTGTAACTCTGATTCCAATGGGTGCCGTTCAAACAACTCAACGGTTGAGAGATCATCACTTACGATAGGACTATTCTTCAAAATCTGCTGCGGTTCCAAAAGTATTAATCCAATCAGAAGTAATTATCTCTCTCAACCGTTGTGCAACTGTTGAGTTGTGTCTGAACGCACCCAATTATCATAGATATTTAACGTCACAAGAGTAGCGCACGAGACGGCGCGTAACGAGACGAAGTACAGTTAAAAGCCCATTCTACACGTTTAGGCGCAAGCGCAAACGCGAGCAGCAGGTCTCGTGGACTAGCGATCAATCGCGTTGGTCAATTTGGCCGATTCGGTCGGCGCGATTGGTCAGTTCGTCCGCGAAACCCGCCACCACGCGTTTTGCGCGTCATTTAAAAACGAGCTTTAAATCCCTCAAGTCGGTCACCTGATTCCGTTCCCCTATCGAGTTCCCTTCACATCCGCCCGCGCGCACGACTTTACCTCGTGTATATGTAGGAGCCACGCACACAAACCACCAAACCACGATGATGGGGGAACTATGGAACGGGTGATTGTCCAGAGTGTCAGCCCACTGATATCCTTATCAGTGAGTATTGACCAACAATTGCGTGTCTCTGTTATCCGTCTGATATAAAACGGAATGTTCGATCATGTCACCGCGAAGGTATTTAGCATCACGTCCGCGGAAGTGTTTCCCGAAAGGAATGATATCGCAAATTACGTGACATGGCGTGATTCGGTCACGCAGCTAAAGTAGAATTTTGCAAGGGCGTGTGGAGGAGGAGGTTATGCGAACTCTTTATTATATCTGTCAAACGCGTTAGCAGCAATGGACGAGCACATGCATTTGTGGCGGGACGCCAACAAGTTGTCGTTCGCATTCGAGGACAAACCGAACGGTATCATTTCCAAGCTCGTCGCCGTTAGAGATCACATTTTTTTAACGACCACGAGCAACGGTCTTTATTACGGCGAGGTGTCGTTCTCGGAGACCGCGTCGCCGAGACTCGCCGTGTTCAAACGATCCGGTCTCGACGCCGTCGACGTAGCGTCGAATTCCGAACATTTGTTCGTTGTAAATACAAACGGACACGTTTTGAAAGTAAATCCCGAGAATATGGGCGTTGTGGACACGATAATAATCAAGGAAGAAGTGAAGTATTGCAGCCACGGGTACGTCTGTGTTGTTGTCTTTTGTCGTTCGTTGTTTGTATTTTGTGATTTTTTTTTTTTTTTTAATTTGAATTCGAACAATGAACTCTTTGACTCCGCAGATACAAGGACAACGAGGTGGTGAAGGTGAAGTCTGTTGCTGTGAGCGATCACGCGGCGTTGTTTGTCACCGAAAACGGACAGCTTTGGGCTAGCGGCAATCAGCCTCAAATAGAGATAAGCAGCGCAGAACCAAAGAGAGTTGGATTCTTTCGAGGAAAGACGGTGTCCGAGGTCGCTTGCGGTTCGAATTTCAATGTAGTTACCGTTAGAAAAAGTAATAAGCTCATAAAAGACGACACCGACAGCGAAAACGATTCGGAGGAAGAAGTATTTGTTAATTCTTGTCCGCAATGTCTGAACAACGTTAGGCTGAGTCCGGGCAGTGTGACGTCTTCGGACACGTGTCTCACCGGTCCTCACGCCCAGCAGTTCAGCGAGGATCGATCAACAAACTCCATTAGCGCTTTGTCCACCGCCAGCAAAGAACATCTTTTTCTGCCGGAGATAGACAAGAGGGAACAGTATTCTTCCGGTATTGTTGAGAACGGCGAGGATTGTCTCGGTAATTTGACGGATTGCGAAAAAGGCGAGAAGAAGAACGTTATATTCATAAACACCGAGACCGCTCGGCAGTTTCTAACCAGACAGTTGTCTTGGGTCTCGTCCTACGGGAGCGCCAAGGAGGACATTCCTTTGGAGAGCGTCGATCGATCGACCAGATTGATCAAGCAAAATGTATCGACTGTGGCGAACTTGGTTTACGAGGGAGTGAAAAATGTCGGAGGCAAAGTCGTAACTTTATCCAGACACATGAGCGGAAGTTCCGATATCAACGAGTCCAAAGCTGACAGCAACGAGCACTTGGAAGAACAGGGAATTATTTACGCCAAACCCGCCACGACCAGTTTGGCGTTGAGTCTGCGATGCGAGGAGTTTCCTTGGTCGTCGAGCACGGGTTCGTCGGAACACGAATTGTCTCAGCAAGGATTGAACGAAAGAATCAACGCGCTCTCTCGCACCGGCAGCAACATACTGGGAACAGAACTCTGGACATGGGGCGACGTGCATTACGGACAGTTGGGAACGGGTGATATAATTAAACGAACGCATCCGGTATTGGTGGCAAAGCTCAGCAATACCGGGATCCGGAAAATTTCCTGCGGTGCCTTTCACGTGCTTGCTTTAACATTGGACGGTAGAGTGTTCGCATGGGGACGTAACAACTTCAAACAGGTCGCGTTGCACAGCACAATAGATCAGAGCGCTCCTCAGTTATTCGCCACAAAACTATCTTCCGACGAAAGAGCCATCGATATGGCAGCTGGTAACTTCCATAGTCTGATAATGATGCATCACGGATTGTATTTTATGGGCCAGTCGAATAAGATCGGCGATATGTTTCAACTTGACGTTCAAACGAAAGAATCGAGCAGATCTCCGAGAGAGATCTTCAGTTCCGGACGATACACTTGTTGTTCTGTGATAAACGAGCCGGCAATAAATGTCGCGGAGAATCTGATAAGCGATCAGATCTTTCTCGAGGAGATGTTGACTGTTTATCAAAATCTCATCAGACCGTTTCAGAAGAAGAGCGTGGGCGCGACTCAGGAAGCGAATGCGTACGAGACTCTGTGTCGTTGTTACGCAGAACTGATGAATTTTAATGTATTGAACGTTACGAGTTTGTGGGATTATTTCAATCACATCGGAGAGGCGTACGAAATCGCGATTGTTGCCAATATAGAGGAATTTACCGCGGTGTACAAATATTATTTAAATGCTATTTGCGACGTTATGTCCCTCGGCGGTTTTGTGCATATTGCGAAACTTGTTGAAGTGCCACAAGTAGTATCGAGTATATTTGTAGATAGTTTGAAAAGTAGCGATGTAAAAAGAAACAGCAAGGATGTCATTGTGACAATGGCGTTGCAGCATCCTTTGTGCAACCTGAACAGGTATATGTCGTCATATGTCGCGTGAGATTTTCACACACGATTTTTACTTAATGAAATTTTTATATACCATAACATATATATAAAATTTATATATTAAAATTTTAGATATAAGGATACGATTCACAGTTTAATAAAAAGCAACGGAACAAGAATGGGGATCGAACGGTTGCAAGAGGCTCTCATAAAATGGGAGCAGGTGCACGACGAACAAGAGAGACGTCAAAAGGAGGCGGAGGTCACGAAGTCGTTTTGGGAGAACTCCGGCAAACTGGGAGAATCGTTGAGGTCGCCCAACAGAAGACTTGTCAGAGAATCAAAGGCGTATCCACTGTCGATATACAATTCCGGCAGATTCTCGTCTCATTGGTTTGTCCTGTTGACGGATATTTTTATACACGTTACCGGAACCACACACACGGTCCATTCGCTGCGAACTTTATGGGTGGAACCTCTGCCTGATTCCGAAAACATACAGGTGCGAAATTGAATTGCGCCTCACGCAACTCTAACGTGTAAATTGCTTGATGTAAAAAAATTTTGTTTTTTTTTTTCAGAACGCTATATCGATTGTTACGCCAGAAGATAATTTTATATTGTACACCCCCACTCCGCCTGAACGTAACGACTGGTTACACGCGCTACAAAATACCATAAAGTGCTGCTTGCAACGAGTGATCGGAATTGTGCCTCCTTTAGCACGCTCGAGCTCGTTTACGTTTACAAAACACAGCGTCTTCAAAGACGCAACTTACACCGGTTTGTGTGTAAAATAATATATTAGCGAAAAAGTATCTCGCGCGTACTCTCTCTCTCTCTCTCATTTAATTTTAAATCGCGTCAATTGACAGGTCGATGGCTTAACGGTAAACCGCACGGTTCTGGAAAACTGGAGTGGTCCGACGGTCGTTCGTACGTCGGTCAATTTCACAAGGGAATTATTCATGGAACTGGAAAGATGGAAATTCCGACGCAGGGCGTTTACGAGGGCCAGTGGAAGGACGGTCAGCAAAACGGATACGGAACGATGAAGTAAGAGAAATAAATTTGTACGTATTTTTGGGAAAATTGATTGAAAAATTAATGAAAAAACAAAAAAAAAACAAAACAAATCTAGATACGCCAATGGAGATTTTTACGAAGGATATTTTAAAGACGGATTACCTCACGGCCACGGTGTGAAGAAAGAAGGTCACTTTATGGCGTCGGTCGCGTCTGTTTACATCGGAGAATGGGCCGGCGGTGTCAAGCAGGGATATGGAATAATGGACGACATTATGACAGGTATGAAGTATTTGTTGTTGTGCTTAGGCACAAGTGCCTAAGCTGTGAATCTTTTGACGAAGCGCAATATCGAAATTGCACAACGAGACTGTGACTCTGATGCCATCTTTTTAATCGCAGGTGAGAAATATCTCGGATCGTGGAGCAACGGTATGAAACACGGAAACGGTTTGATTGTGACCCTCGATGGCATTTATTACGAGGGCGCGTTCACGCAAGATGTTCTCACGGTAAGTACACACGCGTGTGTCTCTAAATAGAAATTTTTATTTCCGATTGTTTTTTTTTTTTTAATCATCACTCTATCGTCATCTTTGTATTGCAGGGACATGGAGTAATGGTGTTTGAGGATGGTACGCATTACGAAGGTGAGTTCAAGTCGGCGGGAATATTCTGCGGAAAGGGTATATTGACGTTTCGAAGTGGCGACAGATTGGAGGGCAATATGAACGGCGCTTGGAACGAAGGCGTTAAAGTTATCGCCACGTTGCACATAAACAAAGCTAACGGAACTGCACAACCAAATTCGAAGCCAGCGTAAATATCTGTGTTACACGCATGGGAGACACTCTCGTACTCTCGTTTATACGTTCATTCATTTTTTTTTTTTTTTTTTTTTATTCCAGGTCCTTCGGAAAATTATGCGTACCTCCCGATCAAAAGTGGAAAGCCATATTCAAGCAGTGCTATCAGCAGCTCGGCGTCTCCGAGACGATCGCCAAAGGTACTAACGAGAAGTCCGATACGCAAAGAGTCTGGCAAAATGTCGCCAGCATAATAACGAAGTCCCATCAGAGAACGTTGCAACGAAAGAAGCTCTCGGCCAGTGTTCCAAACGCGAAGGAAAGAAACAGCGAGACGATCGATCAGCTGGACAAGATCCCGTGCTTCGAACGGGACAAACTCACTCCTCAGACCTACAACGAAATTCACAAGTATTTGGTGAAAGCTTTCGAGAGTCCGCATCATCCGCTGGGCGCTCTTCTGACGGAGGTGGCTGCGGTATACACAGCTACGTACGGCGGGGTGCGAGTCCATCCGCTATTACTCAGCCACGCAGTTTCGGAGCTTCACAGTATCGCGACGAGGATATACGAGATCGTGCTTCTTCTGTTTCCGGCTCTACCGCGCTGCGGCAAGGAATACGTTCTCGAGGCCAACGACAAGGAGGAAGAGTGGGTATCGTCGAGTTCGCGAGAACGATTATTCGCGTATTAATGTAAAATGTTATTCGCAAGAATTGCGCAAAGGAATAATTTGAAGACGTTCACTTTCAGGCAAGTCATAAGCGCGGCCGCGATACTTCATCCGATATTACTGCCACGTGTACATTCAGCGCTTTTTGTATTATATGCCTTACACAATAAGAAGGAGGACGACGCGTACTGGGAAAGATTGATGAAGTGGAACAAGCAGCCCGACATCACTCTGATGGCCTTTCTCGAGATTGATCAGTAAGTGACAGAATCAGTGGTGATATAATACCATCATCACTTTTAGTGAATTATATGTGTGTGTGTGTTTGTCGTACTTGTGTAACGTGAAATTTTCATAAAATTGCAGAAAATTTTGGAAAACTACGAACGTAATAAACCTCACTGATACTTCGTTACCTCAACACGAGCCGTACTTCAGTAGTGCTATAGAAACTTTACAGCAGCTTAAGACAACTTTCTCGCCTTTGGAAAAGTTGTTGGTAGTTAGAAACACATTTGAACAAATGACGCAAGTAAGAACGTGCGGAAGTCAGGTTTGATGATTAAAAAAAAAACAAAAAAAAAAAATTCGCGCTCACACTTATCGCATGTTCGTCAACAGGTAGTACAAAAACAACTGGGATCTACATACTTATGGACGATGGACGAACTGTTTCCGGTATTTAGTTTCGTTGTCGTTCGCGCTAGCGTGTTGCAGTTAGGAAGCGAGATACACTTCATCGAAGACTTCATGGAGCCGTATTTGCAAAATGGCGAGCTCGGTATTATGTTCACCACTCTCAAGGTACGGGATAACAAAATGAACGAAACAAAAGAAACTTTTGAAAGATTTGCAAAGACGCGACCACTCACATTGAAAACTTTTTTGTTACAGGCGTGTTACTACCAGATACTGCAAGAGAAAATGAACATGGGCGATTGAATTTGCGGATATACATATACAGTATAAATGATTACGTTTCAAATATGTAAGCATGATATATATTGGATTGAAGTAATATCGCGTTTATTTTCAAAACAAAATCATTACGGCAGGATAAAGTGCGCGTGAATGCATCAAAGATATTATTAGTACGACGATTGAAAAGTGATATAAATATTGCATTTACGATGCGAAATCTTGTTTGTACGAAGAGCCAAATTAGCAACATATCAGTTCGTTATAAATGTCAGTTTGAGACATTCGGCGAATTTTTATAATGTGTGTATGAGTTAGATGCGAAACCTCTCTTAGTTTATACTTCTTAATTTCTCAAACCGCGTCGAATACCCGTGAAGTGCACATATAGTTTAATATTGTGATGTAAGAAGTTGAGAGTTACCTTGTTTTCACACACATCTGAGATTAGCTTGTGACGGAGCAGTTGTTTGATCAATTATGTAGATTGTTTACACAATCGAACCGAATTTGTCAAACTTGTACAAGAATCAGAATGTTTCAAAATTTCTTCCCGCATACGTACGCGATTACGTACAACTGCAACAAGTATTGTGCAACAAAATTAGGTTTTTGGAATACTCGCAGGTATTATTTTACATGTGATACCATACAACGTGTATGTGTTCTTCGAATCTGTGTATTTCCTATTTTTACTTTATTTCCATGTACACACAAATGTAATATATTAATGAACATAGTGTCCATCAACCAATAATGTATGTACCTGAAACATTCTCTATATAAATATATATATATATATATATACACATATATATATATATATATATACAAATGTAATAATTCCGAAGTTAATTCGAGTTTGTGTTGCCCGATATATTTGTCCTGAATTTGTAATTTTTATGTATCGTTATAAAAAATTATATAACTTTTGTTTTACTACATATTTTGTACACTTTTTCTCTCTCTCTCTCTCTCTCTCTCTCTTTATTATTTATTATATATTTATAATATTATACTTTATATTGTATTATATGTATTATATACATACTACAGTAATGTCACTGACCTCCGCCGTGCGACTTAGGCGGGGTCACTGACCTCGGCCGCGCGGCCTTGGCTGGGCACTGCCCTTTGGCGCGCGGCCTTGGTGGGGGAAGGGGTAACTGACCGCGGCCGCGCGGACTTGGCAGGCCACTGACCTCGGGCGCGCGGTTTTGGTGGGAGAAGGTCAATGACCTCGGTCGCGCGACCGCGGCGGTGTTACTGACTTCGGTCACGTGATTACGGTATATATATATATATATATATATATACACATATATGCGTATGTGTGTGTATTATATATAGATATAGAATATTACATATAATATATATAATATTCTCTTTTTTACCCTTTTCCCTGTCACGTGTTGTTTTTCCACTTCTCTCTCTCACTATTTTTTAAATTTGATTTTCATGCGTTATTTCTGACATTTCTTATATGTGTATTACATGGTTTTATAAGACGTATATACTATCTGTCATCGCGGTGACATGTTGTGTCTACTGACGGAATATGTTAAAATAAAAATAATAGCGTGCGCGTAGCGCGCGTCTGTGTGATGTGCTAGTATAAAAAAAAAAAAAAGCAAGTTTATAAGTTACCCCACACAATTGCGAACGGAAAGGTGGCGTTACTGCGTTCAATTAGCTGCGCATGCGCGCATATTATTTTTTTTTTGGAACTCGAAAAATTGAGTGGGAAAGGACGGAGAGAGAACGGCAGGCGGACAGGCAGGGCAGACTTCTCGTTCTCGGTGCAAGAAGCACAGCTGTGCGCAGTTGTGAGTCAGTACTATCAGTATATTAAAAATGGCTGCCAAGAGCGGTGGTCACGACGAGTGGCCTTCGGTGATGAAACCGATTTTAGCAACGTCGCCGCCGCACTCGTTCAACAAAGCCGATGTTATCGATCTCGTGAAGACCATCGTCAAAAGGTACGTGCCGATTTGCCGATTTGAGGGAAATCGAAACGCGAACGTTCAAATCTTGGCGATACGCGTACACACGTACACCGCTTCTTGATGACACCACAGAAATGGATGCCCGCACCTTATTTCGATAATATTCTTGCGATGTGTATTTTTTTTTTTCTCTCTCTCTCTCTCTCTCTCTCGTTCGATTCTCACACATTTTGCTCCGTTTGGTTTCAGCGAAAACAAATTCGTCTCCCACGAGGATCAATACGGCACTTTTTACACGGCGGTCGCTGCCTTGGCCGCGGATTGCATTAGCGGTTGCGCGAATACGTGTAAGTCGAACGTTCGAGCAAACGTTCTGGCCTGTGTGGCAAAAACTCTCCCAAACAGGGCGTGTATACAAAGTTTGTTTATCAAGAGAAACCGGAAAGTAATGTATTGGTATATGTGTTTTTTTATGGCAAGGTAGAGCAAGATCTCTGGTTAGGAAAGTGTAGAAAAGACTTGACTTCCAAGTGCAAAGTGTATTTATTGATACCAGTTATTTTAAGGAGGTTATTTTAATAGATTGAAACACATTTTTTTTTTTTTCAACGTATACGTGCGAAACAAAGGACATTACTTTCTAGTTTGCTTGGAATATAAATATTTGTTTTTACTTGTTTGATACAGTTGTGAAACAAATATTTAAAATGATGATCTAATTTATGAATATTTAAAAATAATTTGTAGATATGCATGTGCATATGTATGTGTGTGTAAACTTTGTTATCTTTTTGCTTTAGTTACCAAGAGTCAAATATCTATAGTTTGTCAAGCATGCAAAGTGCTGCTTGCTTATCTGGTGGACAAGCTGCCACAGCATCAGGTGCAACCCGGAGATACAGCACCCACGGTCTTGACCACAAAACAGTTGCTACTCGCAATACGTGCACTATGTACCGGACAATCGTTACTCACATCCGCAGAGGAAACTGCACTGGCGTTTGTAGTGAAAAATTCCAAAATACCATCTCACGTGACAGTTCCGTCAGGTGGAAAAGAAAAGGAAACCTCTCCGCAAATAGTAAAGGAGTCTATGCGGTCTCGTTGTGATTTGTCTACCAGTATCTTCGAGCAATTGACAATGCCGTTGCAAGATTTTTCATCGTCATCTATTCTGGCGAGTGAAAATTCTACTGATGGCGCGAGCAAGAACACTAATATCTCAAGCAAAAGCGCCAGTACCACAAGCGAGACACATTCTGACATCAAGGTTAGTACAACTGGGTTAATTTAAAGTGTATAGGTTTTTACACAATTTGTAATTTTCTTATAATAACGCTATAATAACGTAATATGTCTATCACATTGCAGATGATGTTTATTTCAAACAACATAAGCACTCTGCAGAACATGGGTGCAAGTGACATCTTGCTGGACATGTGCTTGAATCTACCGCACTTGTCGCGCTACACACGAAAGTATCAGGCGTATTTGTCTAAAAAAGGATTCAGCCTGCCGGCCAACACGTCAGAGGCGCATACAATAAGACACAGCTTGCACTCTGTGGTTAGCGATATCAATATTGTACATAGTGTGATATCTCTGCCAATACTCGAGCCTCTGACACCGGAGAAATTGGAAAAGCTGTCGTTACTGACAATGTCTTGTCTGTATTGTTCGATCGCGAACGCGACAGCGTCGAGTATAGTCGGCATAACAAACGCCGTGTCGCCCAAGTGCAGCACGAATACCGCGGCGAGTAATCAGTCCAATCAAAACGCGAAAACGACCGACGAGGAATACGATACTCTAGCGATCACAGTTGTCGAAAAGAGTCTAGAAATATTTGGACAGGTGTCAAACATAATCAAAAATAGCACACGCGCGGGTGGACATGTAAGTGTGATGAGGTTTTGATTTTGAACAAAGCTTTATAAGATTTTTTTTTTTACTTTTATTTGTAAAATAAATATTGGCACACACAGCGTGTTGAAACTCGAGACATGTTGTGCGCTAATCTCTGAAAAAATTATTTGCGCTTTATTTTAGATTCTGCAGAATCATTTACTCATTGGAGTGTGGCTCCTAGTCGCGGGATTGCAAGCGCAATTGAGCGTGAGCAGTTTTAGCGCTGCAGACAAAGGAAAAGAGGAGAAGGGAAAATCCCCAAGCAAGGCTCGTGATGGAAGCGGACGTGTTAATCTTATGAAAGTGTAATTGTTATTTTGTATTATCTAATTTTTGTGAATGTGACTGTTGAAAATATTTTTCAAACTCTTTTTATATAAGTTTTTATATTTTGCAATAAATTCTCAAAGAGAAGATTTTATATATCGGTATTGTACAAAGGAAAAATTTGTTTTTATGTAATCAGGCAACAGGGTTTTGGCGTATTGTCAGTGGCGTTGGCCTCGCA
The DNA here is from genome assembly GCF_002006095.1 of Pseudomyrmex gracilis. Taxonomy (NCBI): domain Eukaryota; kingdom Metazoa; phylum Arthropoda; class Insecta; order Hymenoptera; family Formicidae; genus Pseudomyrmex; species Pseudomyrmex gracilis. The sequence goes on from NW_018020595.1 coordinate 12,707, forward strand.
CGCGCTTAATTTGATGAGCGCGCTTCTCGAAGACGTGTCTATCGAAGCCAGTACCGATTTAGTCGTGGCGGTTCCTGAACCAGCGGCGTTGGATATTCTGTCCACCGCTACAGCGTTACAGAGAGCGGTGACATTCCTACAAGCAGTGCCGTTGAATCATCTGCTCTTTTATCTTGCTACTATTAGTTACAGAAAGGTAAAAGTCTACTGTAGGTCGCTGGTGACTCATAAAATACAGTGACTCATAAACACATATTGAAACAAACACAGATAATGTAAATTAATTTTATAAATTTTATTTTGTTATGCAGGCGTGCACACTGAAAAGAGTGCAGAAACATTCTTTGGAAGGAGATGCACTGAGTCAGTCAGATTCCACAACATACTATGAGGATCTTTTGAGTTGTTCGGAAAATTCTACTGATGAAGGTGACATTGTGTATTCATTTCTCTGATATAGTTTACTTATCTCTGGAATATACAGATCACTAAATATTTTATTAATATTAATATGAAATATAATGTTTTTCATGTTTTTTATATAAATAAATAAATTATTATATTAAATAAATAAATTATTATATTAAAAAGTTTTATGTGCAATGTGTAATGCGTTTAAATGAATTGCGCTTGCTTATAATTGTACTTGCTAATAATTTTATTAACTTATTGGTACGTATTTGCTGCATGTATAAAACAAAGTGTTATGTCAATAGAGGAGGACAGCGAACCTATCTTGGGACTGTGGTTTGAAGAAACTCTTGCTCCGTCAGATGAGACTTCCACAAACACCAACAAAGAAACAAACAATGAAGCGAGTGCGGAACGTACCACCACTACTACTATTGTTCCCGACAATCGAGAGCCACATGGTGTATGTTTTTTTTTTTTTTTTTAAATTTATTTTATCAAAAAATATAATATTGAAAAATACAACATATCTCCGTGAGATTATTGCAAAAAATTTAATATTGATTGTTTCTTTCTCAGTATATTTCGCTCGCAACAAAAATATTCCAATTTATGAACAAGTACTTAATTGGTAGTAGAAGTACGTATGTTCGGGAATATGTGGTGAACGGTTTGGTCGAGCAACAAATGGTCATATTGGCAGCGATCATAAGAGATCTGGATCATGAAACAGCTAGAACCGAAACAGGTAAAAGTTATTGAAATCTGTGTACGTACCTTTTATAATTTATGTGTTTTGTAATTTTTTACGTGTTATAATTCACATTAAATATTCGAAATATTAAGAGAATATTGTGCATTTTCAGGCACAATTTCCACATTTTACGGCGCTACGTTAACTGCTATGTATTTGGAATTCTCTCAAGCTTTAAGTCGTTACACTCACAACTTACTCGCGTGGAACACATTAAGCGAATCTCTGCAGAATACCTTGCTCCAACACTTGGGTGTAAGTCCCTGGTCTACAGAAGGCAATAGTTCATCCTCTTGGCCTCTTCAAGTGTATCCACGAACTCTCAGAGTACTAGCTCAGGTACGTTAGTTTTGATATTTTATATTTCCTATTTCTTTCTTGTTTCTTGTTTCTATTTCCAAAAAAAAATACAATATTCGTAATTAGGTGCTGCAATTGAAACCTCAACCAGAAAGGGAAGCTGCATGCATAAGCATATGGCATCGATTGGTAACAACTTTGGTCGAAAATGTATGCAATCCTCAAACAACCTACGAAGCTGAGAATGAAGGTATGTAATAAAAACAAAATATTTTTTTTCTCAAAATCACACGCAGGTCTCTTCTACTTTAATCTTCAATTCGATTTTTGCTTGTGCGTTGCTATTAAATATATTGATGTCAATTTGCAGATTTGAATGTGGAACACGCTCAATTGGTTCTCTTTCTATTTCATTCTCTGAATTTAATGCAGAAAAAATCTGTGTTACTTGTGACCGGAAGTGGCGCGGTACGTTGCAGCGAAGCGGTTAAAACGCCCATGAAAGATTTTCAAGTGTTACACTTGTCCCGATTGTTACTGCTGCTCGAATATATGATGAAACATTTGTACGACGCGCACCGAGTGTTGCTTGAACACGTAAGTGAACACAAATACGCTGGTTAGTTTCTGTCGAATACAAGTTTCAAATCACAAGTGCATTTAATCATTCTTCGTCATCGCTATACGTTGCAATGTTAATTAATAATAAGTGAATAATTGTCACAATTATTAATTTACCATTTGCAATGTGACTCTTTGATGACAACAAAATGTATTAAATGCTAGAGGAAAACTATTATCTAATTTAATGCAAAGATAATGCAAGATACCAGGGTCACCAGTGTGAAAGTGTCACCTGAGTGGTAGTAAACGTCTTGTACATTTACTTTACAATTGTCGTACAAATAAATATGTACATATACACACACACACGTGTGTGTCTAAATATTTTTTTTTCTTTCCTTACACAGGTAGAATGGAATCTGTTTTCTGCTACAAGTTTGGTAAGCGACACAAAAGACGGAAATAAACAGACCACCAGGGCATTCACTCCTTGGGCCGGAATAGAGGACAAACATCGTCAATATAGTTCGCAAGACGAATTTTCGATGAAGCCGCGTTTTTACAGTTTGTCGAGAACAGATCGAAATAATCAGGATGTGCCAAAATTAGACGGATTGGTGCGTTGTTCATTAATCCCGCGAAGACAATTCGACGTGGAATTCGAATTTTGTAAGAGTTTATTTTATTTTATTTTTTTTTTTTTTTACAGGCCTGTAATTTTATTCTGGGTACACCGGATAAGATGAAGTATCCCCTTCTGGTCGACGCGCTGATCGACATTCTGAATGTGCTCAATCAGAGCGACAGATACGAAAAAGGTGCCGAGAGTAACAAGGACAAGATCACGTTCACCGGCTTGTGCGCGATTCAGTATTGCTTCACTATATGCTGGGAATTGCTACTGATGTTACCACCTTCGACTCCTTACATGAACAAACTCGCTCTCGGCGAGGAGATACCGGCCGGGCCTATGCTGCTCCATTCGTTCGTGTGGGGACCGAGAGCGGCGTATAAAACCTTCACCGGTTGGATGAAGGACTGCCTGATAAAGCAGGGAATGTACACGCAATACGCCGAGAATTTGTTGAAAACTGTTTCGTCGACCGTGAACTCGGTGAAATACGACGCCACTCTTGCGAAGAATTGCATGCTCTCGCTCATGCCCGAGTACAGCGCCACTGACAAACTGATGCCGAAAGCGTCGCTGCCGAAACTCGGTTCCCTGTGCATATTGAACTCGGTAGTGGGAAAGTTGCAGGTTCTCATGGACGAGAACATATCGAAGAACACTACCGAGAATACCGACACGTCCAAGAGCGCGCAGAATGCGGAGTCCGGAAGTCTGATCAGAGTCAAGATGATAATTGATCTTCTGCCGCAATTTGTGTCGCTGACAAAGGCTATTTTGTTATCGTGCCAATCGAACATGTTGTATCGCATGTTCGATTCCGCCGAGGACGAGGGTAATTACAGCACGCGAAACTATCTGATCGTGAACAACATACTGTCCATAGGCAATGCGCGCTGGGGAACGGAAAAGCCGATAGTGTCCTTCCTGCCGCATTGCGTTCAATCCGGCGTGGACACGTGGAACGCCATCGCTCACTCTTCCGTGTCCTGGAACGCCTACGCGAACGACATAATACCGTCGGAAAACTACATTTTCAGCATAGTCAATTATCACGTCGGTTCTCTGTCTCAGTATCCGGTGTTCTCCATCAATCCGTCGCTGAAGAATCTGCTGCACAGTTTGGTCTCGTTCATGCAGGTGTTTATCACGCCCGCGACAATCCCGGAGCAATCGTCCGAGACCCACACCCAAGCCGTAGATGTTCTGATCGCGTTGTTACTGGACGCACGTACCGATTATCTTCGTGAAAAGGTCACGGGTATACTGGACAAGTTGTTCGACGACGAGACCGCTGGAGACAATGAAACGCGATATCTGCGAGAGCACATGTTCATGATAAATCACATCTACAATCTGATAGTTGAGTACACCGATAACGCGGACGGATCTATCAGTATCGTAATTCACGAGGAGATCTTCAGACAGTGTATGAACTATTGGGAGCGACTGTTGGAGAAGCCTCTCGGATGCAAAGCTCTGTATTTGTTCTTCGTTCACGACACAAATCACAGTCTTGTATCTGTCTTGCTGTCTATAACGTCGCCTCAAGCTACGCCGCAGTTCAGCACGTACGTTTTGCACTTCTTCAACGTGTTATTCAGAACAGCTGAGAAAGCAAACGACATATTGCTAGATCATCTCTGCAATTCGGTGACCAATTTTGCCAATATCGAGAGCGAGAAGCTGCAAACCTGGTTGAGACACGTTATATTGGGAGCAACGAACGTGGTCGAGAACGTTTCTACGGTTAACGTGCCAACACCCACGGTCAATACAGCGAATACATTGGTGACCGTCTCGAGCACTCCGGAGGAGAGTCAGAGACCGGACGAAAGAAACAACGCGTCCAATAACGAACAAGGTCAGTGGGCGATTTCCGACAGTTCCAGCAATCAGCCTGCGACAAGCAAAGACGAGGACTCACACTCGACTCACGAGAACAGCCGTTTCTTATGGGCGCTCACGAATTATATAGTAAAGGATAAGAGCAACGCTAGCGTTTCTGTGACCATTCTTCAAGCTCTCATACCGTTAACGTACCACATTCTTTCTCCGACCATCGAAGCGAATCGTTTTCCGGAATTGATGCAAATTATGTCCACACTGGCCGACGCCGTGCCGGAAAAAGGACACGCGTTGTTGTTCAAAGCGGCCATTGAATGGGTCGAACTTTGCAAGGATCACATAATGAACAAGGATCTGCAGACGTTCGACGAACCGACTCCGTACATCGAAGCGGGCTGTTGCATGCTAAACTACATAGCCGATGTGGTGGGCGCGATTTGCCCGCAGCAAGCGCAGTCCCAAGATCGCGCGAACAGTCCGCCCTGGGAAGGCGCTCTACCGAACAACGACGTCAACGACAGCGACTGGGTGGACGAAATTCCTCACGAGGACGACGACAGCGCGGCCGAGGACTCGGACGAGGACAGTCTCTGCAACAAGCTGTGCACCTTCACGATCACGCAAAAGGAATTCATGAATCAGCACTGGTATCATTGCCATACGTGTAACATGGTCGACGGCGTAGGTGTGTGCACGGTGTGCGCTCGGGTCTGTCATCGCGGACACGATCTCACTTACGCCAAATACGGGAACTTCTTCTGCGACTGCGGCGCCAAGGACGACGGATCCTGCCAGGCGTTGACGAAGCGCAGTCCTCAGAGTTCGGAGCATCAAGTGAGCAGCAACATACCGTACAACAATGTCGGATCCGTTCCCGCGGAAAGCAGTCTGCTCCTCACGAGCAGCTTACGCCGAAGAGCGTCCAGTCCCGTGCACTTTTACAGCAAACAGGAAATAGCCGGACGCGACACTCAAAGACTGACTTATCTGACGAAACATCTGGAATCATCGAAGGACTGGATATACTCTCAGTTGTGGAAAAGCGGACTGGTATCCTCGTTGGTCGATTTGACACGCGCGTTGATACCTGCAGTAGAGGAGTACTGTCAGCGTTACGCTCCGATCGGTTGCTACGTGCGGGCTCAATTGGCGCTTTTGCGGTTGCACACGAGCGGCAAGAAGTTCGAGTACACGGATCAACTTATGCTTCCGACCTTGGGTTCTCAAGAAGGCGCGTTTGAGAACGTTCGAATGAACTATTCGGGGGATCAGGGTCAGACTATCAGACAATTGCTGTCGGCTCACATGATACGACGCGTCGCTATGTGCTGTCTGTCTTCGCCACACGGCAAACGTCAACATCTGGCTGTGTCGCACGAGAAGGGAAAGATAACGGTCTTGCAGCTCAGCGCCCTTTTGAAGCAAGCCGACTCGTCGAAGAGAAAGTTAACGCTGACAAGACTCGCTTCTGCACCAGTACCTTTCACCGTTCTTTCCGTCACCGGGAATCAGTGGAACGAGGATTTCCTGGCCGTTTGCGGATTCAAAGATTGTCACGTACTTACGTTCAACAGTTCCGGAACCGTGTCCGATCATTTGGTTCTGCATCCTCAACTGGAAAGCGGAAACTTCATTATCAAAGCTCTGTGGCTTCCCGGCGCACAGACGCAATTGGCACTGGTTACCGCCGATTTTGTGAAAATTTACGACCTAGGAAAGGACGCGCTGAGTCCGCAGTATTACTTCCTGGTGCCGACCGGGAAGATAAGAGATTGCACGTTCATGCACGCGGAGAACGGCACGTTTCACATGTTGCTCATGTCCTCAGCCGGATACATTTACAGCCAAGCGATGGACGAGGAGAGTCAAGCCAAACACGGTGCTTTCTACGTGACGAACACACTGGATGTTTATCATCCGGAGATAAAAGACAACGGCCAAGTGGGCGGCGGAGGAGTATCCATTTATTATTCTCACGCTCTGCAATTGCTGTTCTTCAGTTACGCCTGCGGCAAGAGCTTCATAGCTCCGTTGCAACACATGGACTCCGACATCAGACTGGTGTTTCAGATCAATCTCGCGAGTAACAAAACAAACGGGAACAAACCCAACAACAATCAACAACAGCCTCTGTGCCAATGGAGCGAGGTTGCGAATCATCCCGGACTGATTTGCTCTATGCTTCAGACCAGCAACAATCCAGTGATACTGATGATCAAACCGGACACGATTATGATACAAGAGATCAAAATCGTGCCGGCGAAAGCGAAGATCATGGACATGGTTGCGATAAGACATCCCAGCTCGAACGCCGAACACCGAACGACCTTGATATTATTGTGCGAGGACGGAAGTCTCCGAATTTACATGGCCAGCATGGAACAGACCGGATTTTGGATGTCGTCCGCCGTGAAACCGGTCAATACCATTTGCGCCATGAAACCCAGCCGAAAGAAGAAGACCAACAAGATGGGAAAACCGTCGGGATCCGTCACGTTCCCCATCGACTTCTTCGAGCACTGTCAAGTGATGCCGGACGTTGAATTCGGCGGCAACGATCTGCTGCAGATCTACAACACCTCGCAGATCAAGCACCGTTTGAACACCACCGGGATGTACGTGGTTTCCACGAAAGCGACGGGTTTTAACGTCGAAGTTACGAATAACGACGCGATTATGGTGATGACGGGAATACGAGTGCTCTTAGGCAATCAAGACGTTCTGAGAGTGCCTTTATACGTCGAGGTAAGTTTTTGATACACAGCGCGTATATAAGAATAAGTTTCATTCGAATTGAACTTGATGAAATGTTTTTAATTGTTTGTTCTCGAAAGATTTTCGGCAGAAGTATTCGAACCACGTTAACCAGAAGCCGTTGGTTCGACATTCCCTTAACGAGAGAAGAGAGTCTTCAAGCGGACAAGAAGCTGACGATCACTTTCGGACCGTCCCAAGATCCCGATGGCGTCATCATGGTCGATTCGATAAAGATGTTAGTGTTGTTGCGATATTATATCGAGTGTTTTTTTAACGTACAAAAGATAAAAAAAAAAAAAAAAAAAAATACAATTTAATAAAATACCAATTTCTTTTGTGAAGATACGGCAAAACTAAGGACACATTTGGATGGCCTGAGGAGATAGAGGAAATCCAGTCGTGTCAACCATCATCCGCGCCGGTAACGACAATCAATAACGAAGCGGACAACGCTGTCGTTTCTCCTGCGCCATTGTCCTCAATTGACAAGTACGTATCGACAAATTTACATTAAATTTAATATATGTGTGAATTACATAAGTCAATCATTTTATAAAGAAAATATTTTGCATTTCTTTGATTCATGCGATGTTGTGTAACAGAACAAAGGATACTGCGATAGAAAGGTAAGGAACACGGTATTAAATTTTAATATCTCAAAGCTAGAGAGAGAGAGAGAGAGAGAGAGGAATAGATTTGATCAATTGGGGGGAGATTGGATTGTTAGTCGATCTGTAAATAATTTATTTACAAGCGATAGAAACGTTGTGTAAAGAAGAAGTTTGTTTCCGATTTGAAATTTTATGCGATGCAAGAAATAATGACGACAAAAACTTTACCTGAGAAAATTAGTGTCAAAAATTTTTGTGTGTAACATGTTGGTTTATTTTTTCTTACTGCCAATCAACAATGCGTAAGTGAACGGAAAATCTAATTAACAATTTTGTGAACTTTTTGCAGAATAACAGCCAGCGTTCTCGAGGTCTTGGAATCGGCCTTCATTCTGTCTCTGCAAGACGATAACAAATCCGCGCTCAAGACCACGGCGATCGACGTCGCGTCGCAGTTGTTGATATTGCCTACGCCAATACCCGTGCAAATGTACACGATGGCTCTGCTAGCTGCTCTTCACAACACCAAACAGGCGTATCATCTTCACGAGGTGCGTTTTTTTTTTTAACGCGATCGAGTGTTCATTAAGGAGAATTAAGAATTTTATTTATAAATGCACAATTACGCGCGTGCACGCGTTATTTTTTTTTTTCAGGATCACGTGTTGTTGTCGCACGTGCTCGAATCCCTGAAATCAATGAGGGAAGCTGCAGATCCCTCGGACATCGATCCGGAGAACTTTTACAGACTTGTACTTATCGTTCGCGCTGTTGCGGTGTCACGCCCGCACAATCTCGCGAAATTTTCCGAACAGCACGCAACTAAATCAATCGACGAAAGTAGCGGTTAGTGTTGCTCTCTGATGTTTTCAAGTAAAAAAAAAAATAAAAACTTTCGAAGAGTAAAACCGGAATTACGTAACAATTTGGAATTGTTTGTTTTTTTTAGTACCCGTCTTCGAAAAGGATCGATTGGAAGTTTACGCGAGCACAAAGGCGGACGAAAATCAGCACTTGGTCATACAATTGATGGAGATACTGTGGTCTCTGCACGCAGCGTATCCCGACAATCTGGCGTTAGCTCCGGTAGTCGTGCCGGGACTCACGCACGCCGAGGGCACGGTTTACGCCATCGTCGAAATCATTCACGCGTTCGCGATATGCGACGTTGAGAACAATACTCCGATTGCCGCGAAACTTTATCTGCAGCTTCTGCTATCATCCGACACCACAATCAGTTTCAGCGCGAAGCACGCGATAATCAGAGTGCTCAGACCTAGATACAAACGCAGAAGGGTGTACATCCCGAGTCCCCCGAACTGCAGCACTCCGGGTGTGGTGGCCGAGACCGAAGAGAAGTCCGCGTTGGTTCCGCGGACGCAAGCTTCCCAGGACACGGTCGAGCGCGATGTGGAGCAGCAATTCGACATCGTCGAAGCCGTGGAAGCTGTTGATCGAGTGGCGTCTATGCTCGGCGCTGAGAGCAATCAAAACTCGGTTTCCGCCCGAGTGGTCAATCATCCGTTGGAACCGTTGGCGGCCATGCTCGGCGCGGGTAACTTCCCGCAATTGTTGGACGTGCCGACGGACGCCGACGACGAGGCTATGGTGGAACTGGCGATAGCTCTAAGTTTGCAAGATCACGAAGGAGGCGCCGATCTGCAAGCGCTTCGACAGGGATTCCAACAAGCTGGTTTTCCCAATCTGCAAGGTATACAGAGTCTTCAGAATCTGAGCGGCTCCGCGTTGCAAAGCTTGCAAAACTTGGCGGCGCAGGGATTGGTTCAAGTTCCAAATGCTGCTCAGGGACAGGAAGGCGGACATTATTCCGATACGACCGCGTCCGCAGGTGGCTCGGACGATGAGGGATCAACCGCCGCCACCGATGGCAGCACGCTTCGAACGTCTCCCGCCGAGCAAGGTGGTAGCGGTGGTAGCAAGGGTAGCGAGAGCGGCGGTAGCGATAGCGGAGGCAGCGCCGTTGACAGCATGACGGGAGAGCATAACGTTTCCGGCAGGAGCTCCGCTTACGGAGACAACGCTCCGGACAACGCTATACCTCCAATCGGGATCGCGGTCAATCAAGCACCGCGCTCTGAAACCACCACTCTGGATGTTCCGACAACTTTCACCACCACCGAACAAGAAGAAGGCACCGAGCAAGAACAAGGTGTCGAACAGGAAAACGACACGTCTGGCGAAATCACTGTTAAACTGCACGCCGTCCGGCTCTTATTGCTGGACAAGTTTACGCAGTTCGTGCCCAATTTGGTAAACGTTCGCGGAGTGCTTGCCATTCCGTTTATGCAGGTAATGCTGATGCTGACCGCCGATCTTGACGGTCAAGAAGAAAAGGACAAAGCCTGTGTGGAACGTTTGTTGCACATGCTCGTGAAAGAATTGGAAATGGACAAGCCCGACACGACCAACATATGCGAACGCAACAACAAGAGAGAAGTCCATTTGGTTATTATGCGCTTGCTGAGCGTTCTTATGTCACGTTCGAAATACGCCACAAAGACTTCCTCTGAGAATCCAAACTTCGTGTCGCAAACCACCGCCGCGATATTGAGCAAAGCCGGTATTATCGATTATTGTCTGACATTGCTACAGGCCTTGCTCGACTATTGGAAAACCACCAATACGGAAGAATCCGGTACCATGATAGGAGGCCAGTTGCTCAAAGAACATCTCACCACGTCGCCGCCGGATATGTCGCCGTTCTTTTTGCGTCAATACGTCAAGGGTCACGCGGGCGACGTGTTCGAACCGTATCCTCAATTATTGACGGAAATGATATTACGGTTGCCTTATCAGGTACACAAGTACACGGAGAGCACGATGGTGCAGCCCGCGTTCGAACAGCCGTGGTACTTCTATCTTTGCGAATACATGATGTCGTATCAGACGCCGTTTGTCAGACGACAAGTGCGCAAATTGTTGCTCTTTATCTGCGGCAATAAAGAAAAATACAGACAGCTGCGGGATCTTCACGCTCTCATCTCGCACATACAATCCGTACAACAGTGTTGCTCCACAGGCGGATATGATCCACCGAACATACGTCCGCATTCAATCAATCTACCTTACGACTCGTTAGTCGAGCTGATCGAACATCTCAAGTGCTGCGTGGAAATCGCCACCAGTCGGACGGGAAACTGGCAACGATTTTGCTTGAAACAGAACACAGTTTTGTCTTATCTGTTCGCAATATCGACGCTCCTGGACGAAGGCGTGAGTCCTACGGTGCTTCAGTTGTTGCAGTGCGCTATTTGCTCGAATACCAAGTCCAAAGAAGCCAAGGATGTCAAATCAAAGGTAAATATAACATAAAACAATGTGTACTTCATTGTATATTATCATGTATCAAATGATAGATATCATTTATGTGTTTGTCGTTAAAAAGCAAAGATATAATATTTGTGTAAATTTACAATCAGGATTCTAAACCGACAACCGGAACGAGAGAGAGACGCGAACGTGAGAAATCGGAGGATTCCGATTCGGAAGCCAGATTTGAGGAAACGCAGTGTTTACCTCTGGTCGAACAAATTCAGAAACAAGTGCATCCCACATTATTGATGAAGTTTATTCAGACTTTCCTCCTTGAAACGAACAATACGAACGTTCGTTGGCAAGCTCATTCTCTTATACTGGCAATTTACAAGTAAGTTGTTAATTTTTTTTTATATAATAATTTTAATTTTATATATCAACAATAGAGATGCGCAAATAAAAATGTGCACTTGAAATTTCAGAAATTGCGGACCAACCGATCAGGAAGTCTTGCTGGATCTTCTGTGGCGTTTGTGGCCCCTGCTTCCGGCTTACGGCAGGAAGGCAGCGCAGTTCGTCGATTTACTGGGTTACTTCTGCTTGAAAACTCCCCACGCCGGAAAGAAGATGCACACGTACATGGAGCAGGCGGTTGCCGTGTTGCACGCGCAAAATCAATTGCTCGCGCGTCACCCCAACGCCAATCTCTACGTAAATCTAGCGCAATTCGTCGAATTGGACGGTTATTATCTGGAGAGCGAGCCCTGTCTTGTGTGTAACAATCCGGAAGTGCCGATGGCGACCATCAAGCTGTCGTCGATCAAGGTGGATTCCAAGTTCACGACGACGACGCAGATCGTGAAACTGGTCGGGAGTCACACCATCAGTCGCATCACTCTACGTATAGGCGATTTGAAGAGAACAAAAATGGTTCGCACCATCAACATCTATTACAACAATCGATCGGTGCAGGCTGTCGTGGAATTGAAGAACAAACCGTCGATGTGGCACAAAGCGAAGAAGATCACGCTCGCTCAGGGTCAGACGGAGGTGAAGATGGAGTTCCCGTTGCCGATAGTAGCCTGCAATCTCATGATCGAATACGCCGATTTCTACGAGAACATTCAGGCCTCGTCCGAGACGTTGCAATGTCCGCGATGCTCCGCCAGCGTGCCCGCGAATCCTGGCATTTGTGCGAATTGCGGCGAGAACGTGTTCCAGTGTCACAAGTGTCGAGCGATCAATTACGACGAAAAAGATCCGTTCCTGTGTCACGCTTGTGGCTTCTGCAAGTACGCCAAGTTTGACTATTCCTTAACCGGCAGACCGTGTTGCGCCGTGGATCCCATAGAGAACGACGACGATCGGAAGAAGACGGTGGCAACCATCAACACTTTATTGGAAAAAGCTGACAGAGTGTACAAAACTTTAATATCCAACAAACCGACACTGGAAATGCTTCTCATCAAGATATCCGAACATCGTCTGGATCGTGGATTGGAAGATGGTCTGCAGGTTTCCGGCAGTACCTGCATCTCTGTGAACAAAGCGATTCAGTTGCTCGCACAGAGATACTGCGGCGAATGCAAGACCTCTTTCGAGGAGCTCAGCAAGATTATTCAACGCGTTCTAGCTTGTCGCAAGGAGCTCGTCGCGTACGACAGAAATCAACGGGGTCAGACCAGCGGCAGCTCGCAGTCGTACGGCACAACCAGCGCGAACGACGTTACGAAGGACGAACCCATAATCTCACCGATTGGACGCTGTTACGGTTGCGCGTCCGCCGCCACGGAACACTGTCTGACGTTGTTACGCGCTTTGGCAACCAACAGCGTAGCCAGAGACGTTCTGTGCAAACAGGGACTGATTCAAGAACTCGTGGAACACAATCTGCGAAAGGGAACGGTGCAGATGCAAGAGGAAGTGCGGCAACTACTTTGCGTTGTGACGAGAGACAACGCGCAATCGACGAAGGAGATCTGTTCGCTTCTGACTAATCGAATCACGCTGACGCTCCGCGGACGCGTCGCCACTCCCGATCTTTCGGTTGCCGTAAGACACGAAATGGCTCTTCTCGCGGCGCTCGTGCAAAAGGAGGACTCGTGCTGGGAACAGAAGTTACGCTGCGTAATGCAGTTGTTTTTAACGGCTTGTAAGGAATCGAAGAATCCCGTTGTAATGGAGAGCATCATACTGCCGTGTCTGAAGATCTTGCAAGGACTCATTAAACCCGATCAACCTATATCCAAGAAAAATAAAGATAAAACGATCGAGTCTCTGGCGACGGTGCAACCGCCTGAAGGCATCAGTATTGATGTGGGCAAATGGATCAGTGGCGATCCAAAACATTCGTATTCCGAGTGGCTCCGTCGCATGCCGACTAAGAAAACGGAATCAGCCGCCAACAAACCTCTCAAGAAAGAGGAAGCTCGAGTGTTGTATCTGATGGAAAAATACGGTCACAGGTGGCATCAACGTTGCATAAGACATCACGGCGTTCAGCCGCTGAAATTATCCGACGGAGCTTGGCTGAAGGAGGTTCTCTTCAATCCCAGTTCACGACTGGCGCGACAGGTCGCTTGCAACATGATCGAGAGCTTGTGCCAAGGCACAGAGAGAAAGAAGGAGGTTCTGGTTCTTCTTACGTGCTATTTAGAAGAGCTACGTACTGCCGGCGAGAGCAGTACCGAGTTTCTCACGTTGTATCAAAGCTTAATCAGACAGTCGCCTTGGAAACAATTTCTGGCGGTGCGCGGTGTGATGACTCTATTGGCGGATCTCTTGACCCGAGAAATAGAAGAGTTGCATCGCCTCGAAGAAACCACCTTAACCAGCGATCTGGCTCAGGGATATTCGTTGAAGATGCTCACAGAATTGTTGGCGACTTTCTTGGAGCAAGAAAACATTAAGCAACAATACAAAGGTCGATTGGTCGGCGCGGTTTTGAACGGTTATCTGTCGCTCAGAAGACTCGTCGTTCAACGTACCAGACTGATCGACGATACCCAGGAGAAATTACTGGAGCTTTTAGAAGAAATGACTTCAGGTAGTTTTCTGCGTTTTGATATTTTCTAATCGTAATGTTCGTATTGAAACAACATTGTTCATTCGTCGTGTCATTAGGTACCGAAGAGGAAACAAAGGCGTTCATGGCAATCTGTGTGGAAACGATACAGAAACAGAATCCTCAAGATATTCGCACTCCGGTATTCATATTTGAGAGATTGTGTTCGATCATTTATCCGGAAGAGAACGATATCGGAGAATTTTTCTTGACGCTCGAAAAAGATCCTCAACAAGAAGACTTCTTGCAAGTGAGATCTCGTCTGCTTGTCTTAGAAAGATTTTTTTCACACAGACGATATGTATTCGTTTCTCTTTCTGTTTGTATAGGGAAGAATGTTGGGAAATCCTTACAGTAGCTTGGAACCTGGACTCGGTCCACTTATGAGAGACGTGAAAAATAAGATTTGTCAAGATTGCGAGTTGGTCGCACTTTTGGAAGACGATAACGGAATGGAACTTCTCGTCAACAACAAAATCATCAGTCTGGATCTTCCCGTTAAAGAAGTAAGAGGCTTTTACCAGTTTTTGATGTGAGAAATACGTTCAAGAATTATAATCGTCAAGAATTTTACGTTATATTTTCTGTTTGTCTAGGTTTACAAGAAGATCTGGATGCTGGAAGGTGGCGAGTGTGACGCAATGCGCGTGATATATCGCATGCGCGGTCTTCTCGGAGACGCAACCGAGGAATTCGTCGAGACTTTGAACGCTAGCAGTGAACAGGAGGTGAACAATGAGGAAGTTTATAAAATGGCAAATGTATTGGCGGACTGCGGCGGTCTGCAAGTTATGCTGGACAGATTAGCGGCGATACACGATATCAATCGAGCGAGGCCGCTTCTCCAAGTGTTACTGAAATTGTTCAGATTGTGTGTGAAGGTCAAAAAGAATCAAGAGGTTCTAAGCAAACCCGAATTAGGAGCGGTCACTGTGTTTTTGGACGTTCTTCAGCGTTGTCTTGCTACGGAGTCGGAAAATTCTCAAGCGAAAATCACCGAACAATTATTGGACGTAAGTACAAAGAAAAACGTCTGTACGATATTGGCGATACTATGAGCGATGTCAACAATGAATGTGATAATCTCGATTTCAGATCATGGAAACAATATTGGCGAACGCGGCATCGCAATCGTTTAGCGAATTCGAAGCATTCTCGCGTACTCTCGGCGGCCCGGAACACATTAAGGCGCTCCTGTCGTGCACACAGTCCACGGCGGTCAGACAAAGTGCGAGCGTGCTCGCACATCTTGCCAGAGTTTTGGCAGCGTTGACTTACGGCAATAAAGAAAAAATGGCGTTGTTGTGTGATTACTTCAAGCCTGTGTTGAACTTTTACAAATTCGATTTTGAACACACGCCGGAGGACGAGCAGAAGCTAGAGCTTTTCTGCATACTCACTCAAGGCATTGAACGAAACGCAATTGGCAATACGCTGAAGGATTACATTATAAACATGGGAATCGTGAAAGATGCTTTTGAATATATTACCGTAAGTAAAAAATTAAATAAAATTAAATATAATATGTGCTACGTAAAACCTCTTTTATTTTTGTTTGTTAGGTACATGCGCCGTGCTTTAAACCTACGCTCTTGCGTACAGATAGTGACGAATTAAAAGAATTTATATCTAAACCAGCTTTGAAATATATTCTACGATTCCTCACGGGATTAGCTACGGATCACGAACCTACGCAGGTAAAACGGCAGTTTGTTCTTTTATCAATAAAAATGGCGATTCTCGTTGATCTAACACTTTGATCTAACATGTCGCTTCTTGATGTTGCAGTTGGCAGTTTCTCAAGTAACTATTAGCATAATTCATAGACTGGAACAGGTGTCCTCAAATGAGCACGTCGGCTCACTAGCGGAGAATCTTTTGGAAGCATTGTGCACTAATAAGCGAGTAGCCGAGCTCATCGAAGAAGCTCGCCAGCACACACGTAGCGAGAAGAAACGCTTGGCTATGGCAATGCGCGAGAGGCAATTGGGCGCACTTGGTATGCAGACGAACGACAAAGGCCAGGTCACTGCCAGCGGGACAATCCTTCAGCAAATGGAGGATCTGGGCGATGAGACTGGACTGATATGCGTGATCTGTCGCGAAGGATACGAATTCAAACCTAATATGGTAACGTATGCTCTTATTTTTATATAAAATAAACTAAGAATAAATACATCAAGAGAGAATAATCGTGAAATTGATAAGATTTTTGGCTGCGTGTGACTTCTTTCGTTCTAATGTGTGTTTTTTGCTGATTTGATTTTATTCGTTGCAGGTGTTAGGCATTTACACGTTCACAAAACGCTGCAACGTGGAGGAGTTCGAAACGAAACAACGTAAAACCGTAGGCTACACAACTGTCACGCACTTCAACGTGGTTCACGTGGATTGCCACATGGCCGCGGTACGTTTGGCTCGCGCCAGAGACGAGTGGGAAAGCGCTGCGCTGCAGAACGCCAACACAAAGTGCAACGGACTGTTGCCTTTATGGGGTCCGCTGGTTCCGGAGTCTGCTTTCGCCAGCTGTTTGGCGAGGCATAATACTTATCTACAAGAATGTACTAGTCATCGCGATATATCCTATTCATCGACCGTTCACGATTTGAAGCTGCTTCTCTTGCGCTTCGCTCAGGAGAAGAGCTTTCACGAGGACACCGGCGGCGGTGGTCCTCAGTCTAACATGCACATAGTACCGTATTTAATACACATGGCTTTGTATGTCATCAATACGTGAGTATCTTTCGACACTTCATAAAAATTGTAAAGTAATTAAATTATAATAAGTAATAATTGTTTATGTGATTTTTCAGAACACGATCGGCAGCGAGAGAAGATAAAGCTTTGATGACCTATCTGGATCAACCGTCTAGCTCGGTGTGGCTCGACAGTTGTTACGAAGCCGAGGGTCCTTTATACCAATGCACGCTTTCGTTGCTCTTGCATACGCCCGCTCGATGGAAATCGCACAGACTTACGCATCTAAATCGATTACTGGTTCTTGCGCATCAACGTTACGTGTCTCCGTCAGCCACTACGAAGACCATCGCGGAGCCAACCGCCAAGGATTACAACGTTTACAAGAGTACCTTAATCTTCTTCGGTTTGGTTGATGCCATTTATACAAACTTCTTCAAGGTTTGCAAAATTTTTAAATTCATCATATTTTTACCGCGGACGATTATTTAATATTTATTTAAACGTTTTTTTCTCACGATTGTAGAAAGTTTATGTTTTATCCGACGACCAGTGGCCTTCGGTTTTGGCTGAATATATCAGACACAATGACGAAGCCATGTTAAAAGCTTCGGAACGTGTGCTATCATCGTACCGCGATGAATTACTACCGTGCACATCGTTTGAAGAGTTTTGCGATATTGTTGGTGAGTAACGCGTTCAAGCGAGTTTTTTTTTTTTTTTTTTTTATTGGACAATAGTTAAACGGCTTAAAAAATGAAAAATTTTATATATATGTAATTTTATTATATTTGCAGGCTTATTAGAAGATATAAGAAATCCTTCTATGTATATTAACGATGTCCTACGAAGAATTTCCTGAAGATGGAAATTTTCTTTGAGTAGCTTCCTGTATTGCGGTTAATGACACGAGTCTATAATTGTTTCTCCTTTCTCTTTACCTAATTAACAACTCAATTCTTCACTTTTATATCGAAGGGATTTTTTTCGCGTATTATTATTAATTATTGTGTTTCTTTTTTTGTTTTTGTTTTTTTTTCTCGTTGAAGATTGATTAAACGTATGTATAATTTTCGACGTGATGAAATTTTCTTTAGGGTGCAAAATTTGTGTCATGGTACATACAAAGATTGTATTTAAAAGGTGGTTAAATATAAATTATATAAATTATTCTCTTTATTGTTGCTAAAAATTACTTGTAGACACATATGTATGTATATGGAAGAACTTTGTGCTTCAATAAAAATGCGATTAAAAAAAAAAAAACAAAGTAACTTGTTTGTTTTTAAAAACTTTTGCAATTCTAAATAAAAATTTTATTGCCTACCTGATTGCGCGTTGACGGTGCCCTGTACGGCATTGAGTTTGTATCTTTTTATCGAACACCGAATATCGAATGTATCGAACTTTAGGTTCTTACTTCTGATTGGCTGCTACTGCGCATCCCACGGTGCATTCATTAAAACGCGTCATTGTAGTCCGCAAATACTTTAACGGTAAGTGTTAATAAAATTATTATCTAGCGAAATAGTAACGTGTCCAATGTGTTAAAACTGTTAATAGATGTTTACAAGTAAAATATTACTGTGAGATTGATCTTATATTTAAAGGTATACAAATAGGTGAAAGTGTTTTATGTTCTAACAATAATATGTTTCTCTTGTGCCTGTCATAACCCTCCAAATGTTTTTGTAAAATTCGTCTCAAAATTACACAACACAGAACATTTATTAACAAGTGTTAAAACTGTTTTTATTTAGAAATGCCACCGAAAAGAGGCAAAGTACAAAAGGAAGAAGTCCAAGTATCACTTGGACCGCAACTTCGTGAGGGAGAGGTAGTTTTCGGAGTTGCCCATATTTTTGCCAGTTTCAACGATACATTTGTACATGTTACCGATTTGTCCGGCAGGTTTGTATATGTTTTGTGTCAAACTCGAGTTTTTCCACGTTATTGTAGGATTTAAAATTTATGTTTTTTGAATTTAGGGAAACAATCGCGAGAGTTACAGGTGGTATGAAGGTAAAAGCTGATCGCGATGAAGCCTCACCCTATGCCGCTATGTTGGCAGCTCAGGTACTAATGTCAGATACTAATTATTGTTATTTATGTACATATAACAATAATTATTAATTGATAAGCAGGTAATTAAAGTTACAAAAAAAAAAGTATGTTAACATAACTCTTTATCATCACAGGATGTTGCAGAAAAATGCAAATCTCTAGGGATTACAGCGTTGCATATCAAATTGAGAGCTACGGGAGGTAACAAGACGAAAACTCCTGGTCCAGGTGCACAGTCTGCTTTGCGCGCTTTAGCTCGTTCAAGCATGAAAATCGGTCGTATCGAAGACGTTACTCCTATTCCATCGGACTCAACCAGAAGAAAAGGAGGTCGTCGTGGACGCAGGCTATAAGCTTATTACATGTACGACATTGTTTTTATTTTTCAGTAAATATTGAAAAAAATTATCTGATTTTTGTTTTAATTCTCAATAACAAAGAAAGAATATCGTGAAAATTTACAGCATCTCGAGATGAACTTCAGACAATATCTAAATGTAAAGATAAAATCACGTATGTGCATCAGAGTATCGACCCTGTCGAGCTGTGTGCGATACCAAACAAACTCGTCGTATACCGTCATGTGCAGATTACGAACTTCAGAGACGTTCATTCAGTCATTTCGGATGATGACGATCAGAAAATATGCACCTAAAATTGCTGTAACTTACTCCAAAACAAAAAAATGTTTCCCCACGAACTGGTAGCTAAACTTTTTTCTCAATCAAGTTTTGCATTAAAAGTAACCGATAAACAGTTTTGAATAAAAGGAACTATTATAGAAAAATCACAAACAAAATTCACGTTTGCACCCGGTAAGATATTAAAATGAATATCACATGCAAAAAAACCAATGTCATATCTTGGCTTTTAGCGCGATATTTGACGTGGTTTTCTTTTGCAAGATACAACAGGTTTCTCACGTCGTGACGTTTTTGATGTCAGCGAGTAATGTGTGTTTTTTATTTTTTTTTTTAACAAAGAAGTGATTCTTGAAATCTTACACAATTTTCAGAGCAATGACACGCGCGTGTAACGACGTCGCGCTCGCGAGATATGGAATACAAAATAGCTTGCGCGCGTGTGAAGAAAGCCTCGGCGGGGCTCGAAAGAGAGATGCTTCGTAAGAGGGGATTATCAGGAGACGAAGAGAGAAGTGGTTGCGCGCAGGGGGGTTGATGAACCAACGTGGATCCTCAACGTTCTTTGCCGAGTCCGCCGTGTCCGACGCCAGAGTGCGAAGTGCTGTTATGATTCGAGTCTGGGCTCCGGAGTCGGAAACGGAGGAACGATTCGTAGGGAGGTGAATTTGCACCACGCCGGCTCGACACACGTTTTAGATTCGGTTTCTCCTCGGACACGGGAATTCATTCGGTGAAACTCATGCGAAAAACCTGAGACTTTTCTGTTCGGTTTTTTTTTGTTTTTTTTTGTTTTTTTTTGTTTTTTTTTTTTTGCCCCAAACACGCGCGCGGCGTGTACCAGACATTCCACTCGGATCTACGTGAAATATATAACGACGATTGTCGCGTTATTTTTTTTTTTTTTTTTTGCACGCGCGTTTCCCGTTCGTTTTTCGTCAAAAATCATGAAATGGTACGTAACGCACTCACGATATACTTTTCTCACTGATTTAACGTTGTTTGTGAATTGCGTGTGTGTGTGTGTGTTTTGTTTTCATTGGTATATATGTATGTGTCGCTGTAAATTTTCTACACGTACATAAAATTACATGTAATTTTGCGCAAAATCTTGTGAACGCGTTAATAAAACCCGGAAAAGTGTACATTTGTTGTTTGGAGCGAGCGCGTACAAATATACGCGCTCGCTCTCCCAAGCATATATCGTTCCTAAAATACGTGTTTCTCGTATATGAATTACAAGCCATTGCCAGAACGTTAAACTTGAGAATGTGCGTTTTGAAATACTTCCCGATATCTAATTAAACTTTGTGAGGTGTTGTGTGTATATAGCAAGGAAACAAAACGCGCCGTGTAGCGAACACATAACGCATTGACACACGTATACGTGCGTCAAAATTGAAAGAAACTGATGACATAACTTTTCTTGAAAAAAAAAAAAAAGAAGTTAAATGTTTTAATAAATTTAACAACTTTGTGCTAAGCCGCCTAACATCTTAATAAACTTGAGCTGAAGAAACTTTATGCGCCAGAGTATGCTTGTAGTCTCGTTTGCTTGTTTGAAATGTTAAAAAAGAATTCGTTCGAGCGAGTCGGCGATACAAAAAGCGAGACGAGTAATTGATGAAGTGGCACGTGCGAAATTTTAAATGTTCTATATACACGTCAATATAATTGCAAACTACGTCTATTTTAGTATCGAGGACCTTATTCACAATTTGCATCGCACAGTCGGTGCAACTGCACGCGGTCGAGATCGTCTCTTGTTGTTAAAAAATTTTATTTTTTTTTTAACAAAAAGAACAACAAGACGAGTAAATGCTTGATTGAGCTTCGATTTGGCATAATTTTATAATTCAATAATCAATCTCAGTCATTGTTTCTATGTAATCTCTGCGTGTGGAGTAAATGAAACACAGTGTCTTCATTGCATAATCCGAGAGGCGGTTATAATAAAGCGATTGTGCATTGCTTTGAAATTGGTAACAATTGGTAACGATGACTTGTTTTTTACACGCGGGGGTGGGCGAACGATCGCATGCATCTCGCGAGTACGAGAGAGAGAGAGAGAAAAAAAAAACAAATTGAAATAACGACAAATGCGTTTGAAAAAGAGTTGGAAAAAGTTTCTCCGCGTCTCGCCGAGAAGAAAGATATGCCAGTGTGTATTATATGCCGAGTGGGGTCGTTTAAAAATAGATGTTTAAACTTAAATTATGCCCTCTAGCAAAGGGAGCCGCGAGCGAGCGGTCAAAATTTTGTATATATTTTAAGCGCTTTGCATCTCAAAATATAAAACGAGAAGGATATCGCCGAAGGATCGGAAGTCGTCGAATTAAAAAACACAAACTTGTAAAAAAAAACACATACGTTTGATTTAAATTATTGTACTTTGTATAATTTTTTAATTTTCACACACACATCACCTCTATCTTCCTCTCTCTCTCTCTCTCTTAAAGCTACCTTTTGTGCAAAACGAGAATGTCGTGATTAACATCCGTAAAAAAAAGAAAAAGAAAAAAAACAGATATGCAATTAATGTCAATACGATTAACGACTCTCGCGTGGGAGAGTCGTGATGTAAATTCACACAATTCCCACCCACACGTGGCATCATGTGATGAGAGAGAGAGAACTATATGGACACATGTGAAACCGTATGTCTCTTCCATCTCTCGTCTTTGTGTGAATATAACAATCTCGTTTCCGATATCACACACGGAAGGAAACCAATTTATTATATACGTCATACACGCTTTGACGCGCGTATAATAATGCTCGCTCACAATTAAAAAGAGAGCGCAAGATCTACGGGAATATTAATTACCAATAAGTAGGCGAGATAGAGAGAGAGATGAGAAAGAAAGAGAGAGAGAGAGAGAGAGAGAGAGACGAGATGCGCGGGCGCGGGCGCGAAAATAGAAGAGGAGAGCGCGATTCAAGAAAGGGAAACAGAAATGCATCGATCGGCGCCTCGCCGCGCGCTCTATCTGCCAGTGATTTTCGGGAACTAACCGATGATTCCCCCGTACTCGGTGCGACACGATGCGAAATGGAAAAATGGCTGTCCCGCGAGCGCTTGACGGGAACTTTTGCGGTGGTAGCCGCCAAGACTGATCGTTTCGGTCGGTTGCGGAACGACCAATTCGCGATCGTTGCGCGGGTTACGGACGGGCCGACGGAAAACGGCGAACGATGGAACAGTGATAGAGGGGAAAAAAAATTTGTGAGCCGCGCGCCGTTGTGCGACGAGATTTATTCGCCGAAGAAAGAGAGAGAGAGAAAGAGAGAGAGAGTAGTTGTACGTCGGTGTGTAACACGTCGCGCCGTAGAGCAGTGTGATCCTAGCAGACGACATTGTTAGTAAAAATAAAGTACCATTATATTTGGATCTCGCTGTCGCAGGCGGGAGTGAAATAATTTGCACGCGGAAATCTCTTCTTGGCGAAATTTTACACTTGTCGCTGATTTCCCCCCGCTCGCAACCCCCCGTCCCAATTAATTCGTTCCACAGCCGGGTGGAAAGGGCCGTTTTTTCTCAATTTTCTTTTTTTTTTTTTTTTACATTTTTTTAGTTTATTTTATTTTAATTTTTTTTCAACATCGTACACGTACAAATCCATTCGCAATGGTCGTCCGTCGACTCGTCAGCACAGCCAGTCGAGATAGTGAAAAGAATCGAGAACGTGCGTGCACGACAAAGTCTCGCTCGGTTGTTGTGGTGTCCGTTAGTTGCGGTGAGTTTTGTTTTAAAAATCTTATCTTAGCGCTCGATTACAGATTTTACAATTCGATGCGACGAGAAAGAAATTAATTAAACGAGCGGACGAATGACTCTCGCTGATAAAATATCGAGGTTTGGCTCAGGACTGATTTTAATGAGAATCATCTCCGCTGCTGCTGCTGCAGCACCGGCAACACCTTTCGCTCGCACGCAATCATGGCTGCCTAGCACAAGGCGCATATTGACTAATTTTCATCAAATGTCACTTTAGGTTAAAAGCCTCTCGTGAAGTGTTTTCTTTTCTTTTTTTTTTTCTCTCTCTCTTTTTTGTCTTTGTCGCGCTCACTGACAGCTCACGATACGTCGTCGTTAGCGTCGCGCTGTCACCGCACGCTCTCTGACAACTCTCCGTCACACGCGCGTACAAATTTTTATATATTTACGTACGCATGTTATATTTATGAGATGTGATATTTTTAGGCCTACAAATTCAGAAGATTTGGTGTTGAGGAATGTAGGCGACGAAAGCACGGATCAAAATAACAACATAACTATGACGAGCGAGGATTTGTTACAGCCTGGCCATGTGGTCAAAGAACGTTGGAAAGTGGTGAGTTTAAGATATTTTATATAATAAAAAACCAAAAAAAAAAAAGGAAATCTCTTGTATACTGTGTGTGTGCGTGTGTTTCTCGATGTTACTGCGAAGAAAGTCAGAAATGTCTGATTCAAAAGGAAACAATATTTTTAGATCAATATAAACAGTTTTAATTTCAATAAAAGTACACACACACACACACAGGCAGGCTGTAATGTGTTAAAGAAACGTGTATGTGTCTCAAATGTAGGTCAGAAAAATAGGCGGAGGTGGATTTGGGGAAATTTACGAAGGACTTGATTTAATGACAAAGGAGCAAGTCGCTCTTAAAGTTGAATCCGCACGGCAGCCCAAACAAGTCTTGAAGATGGAAGTGGCTGTACTTAAAAAATTGCAGGGTTTGTGCGAAGCATTTGTATTGTTAGATTAAGATTTGCGCGTTTGCGTGAGTAAGTTAAGACGTTTGTTCAAGTAGTCTGTTTTTTGTTTGTTTTTGTTTTTGTTTTTATCGTGGAGAAATTGAAATTGTTGCAGGTAAAGATCATGTTTGTCGATTTATCGGCTGTGGGCGTAATGATCGATTCAATTACGTGGTGATGCAGTTACAAGGAAAGAATTTAGCCGAATTGCGCAGGGCGCAGCCGAGAGGTGCTTTTTCACTTTCTACTACGTTACGCCTTGGTCTTCAAATATTAAAAGCTATAGAAAGTATTCATCAAGTAGGATTTTTACATAGAGATATTAAACCTGTAAGTATGTATTTTTTACATATAATTTAGTCACATATCACACACATATATATGTCAGATAATCTGTAACTTGTATTTTTCTTCCAACTATACACGTCAAATCAATTTCTTGATTAAATATCTGAATCAAAGATGTCATTCTACCGATGTAAGGTATGACTTCTTTAAATAAATAATAATAATTTTTTTTTGCAGTCAAATTTTTCGATCGGTCGTCATCCTTACAACTGCAGGCTAGTGTATATGTTAGATTTCGGTCTAGCTAGACAATTCACTACCGGCACTGGAGAAGTGCGACCGCCCCGCGCTGCCGCGGGATTTAGGGGAACCGTCCGATACGCGTCAGTTAATGCACACAAGAATAAAGAGATGGGTCGACACGATGACTTGTGGTCGTTATTTTACATGTTAGTTGAATTTGTTAACGGACAATTGCCGTGGCGAAAAATAAAAGATAAAGAACAAGTGAGTAGAGTTTTGTTGCATATACGCGAAAAAGGACAAAAAAAGAGTTGTCTTATGAAGGAGTAAAAAAAAAAAAAAAAACAGTTTGATAACAACTTTGTACAACATCTTTCTTTGCAGGTGGGTCTTATGAAAGAAAAGTATGACCATCGATTACTTCTAAAACATCTCCCATCTGATTTGCGAGTCTTTCTAGAGCATATCCAGGTAATTGATTTAAACAATTCATTCAACGGAATAGTATTTTTACATAATTGCATCGTCAATATAGACAAGAGTATACGTACAGTTTGGTTTTTTTCTTTTTTTTTTTTTTTTTCTGCAATCAATTCTTGATAGTTTTCTAAACGCACGACGAGATTTTTATATTTGTGCAAATAAAAAATCATCTCGAAAAACTTCTTGTAGAGTTTGGAGTATGCAGACAAGCCAGATTACGGTATGTTAGCTGGACTGCTTGAACGATGTATGAAACGTAGAGGTGTAAAACCGAATGATCCTTACGATTGGGAAAGACCTTTGATAGCTAATGAAGGTTTATCAACTACTAGATCGTTACCCACAGTAGCTGTACCACCACCGCTTACCACAGCTACTACGATCAATCAACCTCCGACCACGAACGTCGACACCAATAATCAAGAGAATGTGGAGCCAGACAATAGAAAAGAGCTGGATGTAAGACATTTTGTATGTCTTCTATCTTGAATTTTTCTAAAGAATTTTACGCATTTTTTTTTAAGAAATTTCTTAAAGAAGTAAAAGTCTATATCTCTTTTTCTAATACGCATGACACGTTATCCGCAGGCGCAATTGGACATTGAAAGTTTATACAGAAGAAACAGGCAGCGTGGAATCGAAGGTTCTCCAGTGCCATTCGCAGCGGCTATCAGCAATCACGGCAGGGACAAAAATTGCAATGCCACGGTGCCAACGACCGATAACACGCATCAACAGGTCGCGCAGCAGACTATGCCACCTTTACCAAGTCAAGGTAAAGGAAATTTGTCTCTTCATTCAAGTGTCTGTCTTTCTTGTTGCATACGTAATGACGTCTTAATGTCATTCATCGCGCAGGATCTCCGAAAAAACGACGCGCTGTCTCGATGGCTGTAGAATCTCAACCTCCCCCGTCAGTGGAAAAGCAAGTGGATAACGAGGGAGACGCTCTGATGGCTTCCGCACGTTCCGCATCCGAAGTTCCTCGCCACAAAACCGTGACCAATGCAACCGCGCCGCTCAGGAAGTCAGCGAGCGGAGCCACATTGCCAGCTACACTCGCCCGTCTGCGCATTGCTACACCCGAAGGAACTTCCGGCGAATTGCCGAGCCCTCGTATACAAACGGAAGTCGACGCCTCTTATTGCTCCTATGACGTCACCAATACCAAATATATCGGAAACCAAAGCCCGGTGAGTGTGCGTGTGATTCGATGCGGCAGATTGCACCGCAATTCCAACGGACTGTAAAACCGTTTGCGCGTCCAATTGATTTTGACAGGTAACCGAACAAAGGGAACCGCTCAGAAGAGAACCCAGGAGGAGAGCGGACAGTCGGCAACAAATAAGAGGCGGACGTTCGGCTGTGCGCGATTGTTCCATCACACAATTCGCGCAAATAGACGACGACAATGTGTCCGCTTTGCAGCAAGTGACCAAAGGCGGCGGAGGATTGACCCTAGCCTCACAGTGGAAGTCGCAGTTTGACGATTCCGAGGAGACCGACAACGAATGGAAGGGTGAAAATTTGCAGAGCCCCGAGCACAAGGGAACAAACGCCCCGTCTATAGCGCCACAAGTAAGAAATTCGCATTCGATATAACAGAAACATTTAGACGCGAGCAAAAGCGTCTTACGTACAATATGCTTGAATAAAGCTCGAAATTTACGTAACTGTATGCGCGCAGACCGCAGGTATCGTTGAGAGTTCGCAACAGCCAAACGCGAATGTAAAATCCAGCGCGGCTCAACCGAATCCGCCAAATGTGTATCACCAGCAGTCGCTGATGCCTACGGCGCTATCGAAAATAAGCGAAGATTCGCCGAGACCGGTTGTGCCACAC
Organism: Pseudomyrmex gracilis; assembly: GCF_002006095.1. Classification (NCBI taxonomy): domain Eukaryota; kingdom Metazoa; phylum Arthropoda; class Insecta; order Hymenoptera; family Formicidae; genus Pseudomyrmex; species Pseudomyrmex gracilis. The sequence goes on from NW_018020595.1 coordinate 39,920, forward strand.
AGATGCTTGAATATCGCGGGTATCGAAAAATATCCCGAACTGCAAGGAGCACTTCCGCGGGCTTGGAGCGTTCCGGTTTTAGCGCCGCACGTTCGGGCTTATCTCGAAGCTCCTTTGGTTCGTATTGAGCTTTTATTTGATTCGGTATCGTTGATCGGGTTTAACAAACAAATTCCGACAGGTTCAACAAGCGGCGTTTGACGATTTGCTGTACGAAGTTGATGTTATGAGAAATGTCGCCACTCGATACGACGAGCCGAGACAAACCGCGTCGGTCAGAAGATCCAGTTTGCCGGCAGTGGCTTTCTCCTTTTCTGACGCAATGTTCAACGCTCCCAGGGGTGACGAAGAGGAAGAAGCGGTGGCGGGGAGATTGGAAATCAGAGTGGTGGACGCGACCGGTGGTGCTACCATTGTACAAACCAGTGCTGACAGAGAACCGTTACAAAGTACGTGCAAATCGATTTGCTTTCTTGTATTCTCGTTCAAATTTCCGTCAAAATAAGCCGTCACGTTTCTATTTTGTATTCAGAGGTACACGTGTTGTCTGAATTCACAGAGAAACTAGCTAACGGCACAGCAGGTAGCCCAGCCAGTCCCAATCCGGGGCCAGAAGAACCGTCTGTATATTACGATGCTACCGAAAATCGACCGGCCGCAAATGCCGGTTTGCAAAAAGAGTCGACTAGTGTCACTACTGCCTCGACGACGGTACCAAACGCAATACCACATCGTGATAATAAGGACAATAAAGAAAAGGAAACATCTAGTAGGACATATATGACTAGTAAAATTCCGGTTCCCGTTAAGAGTCCAAGATGTTCGCTATCCGAATCAATGCCCGAGTCGAATACTCCGCATATCAAGGCAGGAACTGGAAGTGACATAGAAAAACTGTCGGTGCCCGCGATCGCAACTAAGGAAAAGGAGAATAGTTAGTAAAGCTATGCTACACAAACTTATATCCATATTGTTATGTTTGTTAGTTTTTATATATATATAATAATATTGATTTTAGAGAAAATGTCGCGAGATATATATGTATCTGATATTTATATATCTAGTTTATGGTTTTAGTTGTGTGTCTAACGACGCGTATGTATTGTGATAAAAATTGATATCGTTTCTTAAAAGTCTTGTTAAATATTTCCTATTGTTATATCTTGTGATGGAATTTCATCCGGATGAGAGAAATTAGTAAATTACTTTGAAATGCATAGGAAAAAAAAAAAATGTGAGAACAGGTTTTGTTCCGATTATGTATATATATGTTTCTGATAATAATCTTCCAATAATACTCCAAAAAGCAAGAAGCGTTTTCGCGTAGAACGTCAAAAAAAAAAAAAAAAAAAAAAAAAAAAAAAAAAAAAAACGTGGAAAAACTCCAGCGCGCCTATTGTCTTTGCATGCCATTATTTGATCCTAGACCAATCATATCACCTTTAACTTCAGCCAGCTCTGCCGAAGATGAAAATTTAACCGGATGCACACCCGCTTTGCGCCGCCGAAGACAAAGTGAAAAATATGTGACAGACGCTAGTCAGCTGAATCTCCAATTTCAAAGACCACAGCACAGAACGCGACCGCAGTCCGAGATATTGCCGAGGCTTTCTCCGAGAGGAGTGCCTTCCCATCTTCTACGAGAACCTGGTAAGAAATCCGAGGAGAGCAGCGAAAGCGATTCCAATAGCAGTGGACCACCAAGATCCGCTCGTCAACCGCCTCCACCGCCCACATCGTTGCCACCACACATAGCAGAGAATAACGCTAGGTATGGATTAGTTGCACTGTGTGTATAAGTGTGTCATTTACAAAAACTAAATTTACTTAAAAATTTTGTAATATAATTTGACGAATGTGTGTTGCAAATAATATAATAAAATTACAGGTGTCGCCGTTACTGGCCCATACCAGATACAACTGTTACTAGCAGAGAATCGTGAGACTTGGTGTTCAAACTAACAGATAGTCCCATTTCTTGTTAAGATTGAGAAAGCTTTACTGCTCAACTAAGAATGTGATATCATTTGGGGCAGCAAAAAAAAAAAAAAAAAAGAAAAAATATGCAATCTTTCTGATAAATTACGTCAGCGGAGATGACACGTGAAAATTTGTAGCGTGAGTGCATATCTGTATATCTACGAAGATAGACAGAACAGCTATTCGTTTAGCGCGTGCAATGCAACTGTGAATGCGTATTCAAATAGTGCTTTAATTAACTACTCGAAGTCTCCTTGGGAATCTCAAATCTTTCCAATGGGGAAAGAAGTCTTTACAAATTATTTATTTTTAAAATATGCTATTCTCCTAATCCGTTTCTCTACGAACACGCTCATGAGTTTTTCGATCAATGAAATAAAAAATGTAACATGGAGATTGTGTTTTCAGTGTGCAAGCAGTAACATAATCAATCCGAGATGATCACTTGCTTTTTAAAGATACATCATACATATATGTATATGTATTTGACGAACTTGTATCATAGTATGAATATATCCATCCAATATCTTTAGATTTCTGCTTTTCATATTGTATCATGTATCTTCTTCTATTTCTCTCTTACTTTTTTTTTTTTTCCTACATCTCTTCTCGATTTGCATAACTCGGTTTATGCATTAATCGTATACTATGTACGTGTTACCAAAAACTCTCGATGCTTTTATTAAATCTGATGGAAATTACTTTGCACAGATATATCTAAGAAAGTGCACTTATATATCTATATATAATATACTTTTTATCTGTATAATAAAATTTTTCCTAGAGAAAAATACAGATTTTGTAAGTTTATAATTTTATGTGCTAGTGAAAAAGAGAGAGAAAGACAGAGAGAAAGACAACTATAATAAATATAACAATCTTTGTTATTGTAATACAATTATTATATAACAACTACTGTTGTACACTGAAACATATTTTATTTGTTAAAAAAAAAAAAAAAATAGGAATATTTTATATCTCAAGAGATGGAAAGAAATGTTTGAAAGCGTTCTATTGAAATTTATATTCTCTCCCGATTTATATAAATCGCGCTTCGGATTATTGATAATTTAGAATTGCTGACCGGGTAATGAAAAATTATAAAACAACAAATCACGTAATAACGAGTTTTGTGGATACTTATATGTGGAAAGCATATATGGATGAATAAACTATTTTAGTGTTGCAAGAAAATTGTAAACGAAAGAAACAGAGAAAGTGGCGGCGCAGTTCTAGTAATTTAACAAATTTGGGCCAGATGCTGTGTGTACTAGTCCTCTCTTAATAATGTATAGTATCTCGGTGCAATTCTTTTATTAAATGTATACGCGGGATATCCGAATATTATCGGAAGTTTTTTCAAATTGGTTTAGGAATTAAAGTTTTTTTTTTTTTACGAAATTATCAATAGCGATTGCGCGTTGTTTACTACAAGTTAAAAAAAAAAACAATTTACGTATGTATGTTTTTTTAAACTCACGAAGTAGATCCTCAAAAGAAATATTTTGCTTGAAATTTATAGTTGGAAAATATTATCTACATTACATCTATTTTTAATTTATCTCTTCTTTTTTTTTTACATAATTGAGATCATAATTTTAAAATACCAAGCTGTTATTATAAATAAACTTCCAATAATTTTCAGATATACTGTATATATGCATACATATATGCGCGCATACATTGACACACACACACACACACACGTACGTATGTATACATATAGAATCTTCGCTTTGTTTGTATTTATCTACAAATTTTGTTTTCGAGAAGATTATGTTGTGTGTATATGTACGAAGCACCAATTCTAAACACTTGATTTTTTTATTACATATTGTATGTGTGTGTATATAAAATCAAAACGACTTTTTTGTACGTTAGTTCGCTTGAAATATGTAATTATTAAAAGAATCTTTATTCTTGCGCTATAAACTTTTGATATTAGATATACACGTGACATTGTGTGCGACAAATATTATTGCATTAAGTATACTTCGTTTTTTTTTTATATACTACTAAAAATATTCATGTATTTATTTATATTGTTATATATTAAAGAAGTGTTTGATTTTGTTAAGTTTAAAGAAAATATCTCACATTTATTGTATACAAACTTTTATAGATCAAAGAAGATGCAGAGAATTTTTTTTTTAAACGTAGATGTATATTAAGAGAATACACACACATGTAAGAAAATTTATAAATGGAATAGAACGACGTTTTTTGCATCAGGTCCTTTATACTCGATCATATGCGTACTATATACGTTCGTACGTACGGTGTATGCGCGTGTAAACACACGGTGTGCGCTCGTATGTGTATGTGCGAACAATACAGCTATAGTGTTCATAGCCATAGCCAACAACCGAGTGTCCGTTGTGAAACTTCTCGGGATCGATTCCACTCGAAACGATTCCGATTGTTTAGAAAAATTTAAAAGAAAAACTCGGAATTATTTCAATCGGAATTAATCCCGAATAGAATTCGAATGGTTTCACAAAAGACACTCATGTGACAGCTATAGCACGTCGTTTTGAAATACTGGATGTATGTATGACTCTGTGTGTATATGTGCGCGCATGATTCCAAAAACAACCAATAAAGTATCACTAAGTAAAATGTAACAAACACATACATACACACAGGTGGTGTAATTTTACGGGCAGACATTTAAATATTTCTTATGCACACATATGATATGATAGACGTTGATCCAAAATACGCGGATATATGCTTTGCTAAGTTTTTCATATAATAAGTTTTGAGTGAAGTCTAGTGATATACATAAAGCTAGTCAGAGAGAGTAGAGTAATCCTATAAAATTGTGCTTTATTATTGAATTCAATTTTAAATATAGTCATGTCACAGCTTGTATAAAAAAAAAAAAAAAAAAAATAGGGGAATATATTTAAAATAGAGATATAATTCTGTGCAATGATTAACGATGTAAGATCGATGTACATGTGCGGAAGGTATCTTGACGAAAAATGGAGTCGTTTCTTTATATGAAATGTGATGTCAATTCCTTTTTTGTAGTAAAAAAAAATACACAAAACCAAAACGATTAAGTAGCGATGTTCATTAAGTTTAGAAAAGAAATGGCGGGTGTACGTGTCATTTTTCGTCAAGTCTCGTTACTAATACCTTTGAAGTAACAATTTATAAAATTAACAAGTTTGTAATCGTTTTGTTCGAACGAACATAACGCGCAACAACAACAACCAACAACAACAAAGAAATTATACGTTAATAGAGGAGGAAGGTTATCGACTTATTGCTTATTAAGTATGTTACAATAACATCTTCGTGTAAATGTATACGAAGTGCGGATACACGACGTAGGTATTGAATAGAAAATAAAAAAAAAAATAAAAAAATAAAAAAAAAAACCAGAAAAGATCAAAATTGTGTGGTACATTTTGCAATATTGCTGAATAATAGCATTATTTCGTACGAGGTCGGGTATATATATATAAAAATAAAAAAGTGTACCTTCTCATGCAAGTACGATATAGACTTGTAAGTGTAAAGTATTACTCGTGATACATGTATAATTGAACTATAAAAAATTCCATAGTCTTTTCTCCAGAAGAGAGAGCGAGAGCGAGAAAGAAAAAAACGTATAGTATCTTTTTTTCTGAATTTCTCTGTAAATAACACACACACACACACATATATATATGTGTGTAGATATATAGCTTATAACACGAATGCGTATACGCAACATACGTATATGCAATATAGTCGCGTAAATATGTATTTTATGGACATTAAACTGTAACATAATTTAAGCAGAAAAATTACGATAGATGCTCAACACTGATATTAACTCATTAAAGCCTGTAGTTTCTTACGATCTTTGCGTGTGAAAGTTTTTATTTCAATTTACCGATATATACTGTGACACACAGTGCACATTTGTATACATGATGACTCCAGCATAGAATTGTTTTTCAAAGTTTATTCAAACCAAAGCGATTCGAATGTATATTTTAAACACAGTTTACGTTCTTTTTCTTGACGAATAAAGTGACAAAATTGTAATAAGTATAACTTTAATGAGTTAATTTGAAAAAGCGACATATAATCAAGACAAAAAAAAAAAAAAGACAGATTGTGTAATTAACGCAGGACACTGGAAGGTGTTTAAAAAGATAGATGCTCTCCTTACCGAAAATTTGCGTATTTACGTACATCATGAACTTTTTCATGAAATGTTTTCTTAAATATTCGCTTGACATTACTTGAAAAAAAATAAAATAAAATAAAATAAAGTCGCGTCGCTCTTTGTCTGAATAATAGTAAGACGTTTTTGGTTTTTATTTCTGAGACGAATTTTGCAACTCAAAAACATTCAGTTCTGAAACACAACAGTACGATGCGTATGTTGATTGTTGAAACAGTAAAGAAGTATCTATCGTTGAAATAGTTTCCATAGTCACACGCAATATCCTATAAACGAGAAACCCACGATAAAAATTGATAATACACGCAGTATTCTCAATCAAATTCTCGATGAACAGAATGTCTTTGTTTCCCGTAGGAATTATATCCCGTTACAATTCTTTTCCTTCACATTTTTTTTTTCTTTTCATATCGCATTTTTCAAAAGTTTCGTTTTACACAAAGCTGTATTGTTTATAATCTTTTTTTTTTTTATTTTTCATATCCGTTGTTGTCACGTGTGTCGTGTTTCTCGATTTGGATTTTTTTTTTAAACTTTTTTATTCACACGGGCGTGTAAATGCCATTTGTATGTATATGCGAGACACGTCTATAAATTTTGTCCCAGATAAGTGGAAAGGCATCATTCCATCCATGACTCTGTAGCGTATAACACGACTGCATTATAAGATAGGAAACACGGTTAAATCCACATTTCTACCTTTACATTAATTAATCTGTACATGTATCCGCGAATCGTTGTGTAACAGGACCTCGAGAACAAAGTATGATCTTTTGTGCTGTAACATGTAAACTGATCTTTTGCAGGGAATTTAATATATATATATATATATACATATATATATATATATATTATGGCCACTTTATTAAGAGAGTGAGAAAATTATTATGTAATCGATAATAAATTATAGAGATCGACACAGTTGAGCTGTAATGAAAGACTTGTAGCAAACTGAGACGTTGCATTGTCGTTGCGTAAAATGACATTCAATGTAGTCAGAACTGTAGTTCAACGACCTGAAAGAGAGAGCGAGAGAGCGAAAGAGAGAGAGAGAGAGAGAGCGAAAGAGAGAGAGAGAAAGAAAGAAAGAGAGAGGACTTCATACTTTCCTTTCTCACACACACACACATATATATATTATTACCAATTTTACAGTCTCTTGAAAATGTACATACCGAGTTTAATTCAAGTATCGAATGTCGTTTCGGGGAAGCATGCAAAAGAAATACAAAACTGATTTGTTTCAAACGCAATTTTGTAAATAGTACAATAGCCACGCAGATGTGTTTTAAAAAGTAATATAATGCACATATAAATAAATAAATAAATAAATAAGTAAATACATATATATATACATATACATATACACAGTAAAGTCTGCGAAAGTGGCGTAGTCGTCACAACCGCCGCCGTCGCGAACAGTCGCAGACATTCCGATCGTTTTTTACGATCGAATGCAAGACCGCTTTGTCTCGCTAACTTTTATAAGCTTCCTCGTCTTATCGTCGTCTCGCTGCGAGAGCGGTTCTAAAGGATCCCTTTTGTGTGAGTTTCCTCCCGCGAATCGATCACTGAATGAATGAAAAGAGGAGACAGAGACTCATCCAGACTTTACTGTATATAAACGTTGTATAAAAACACATTAAATGAAAAAAAATAAAAAAAAAAAACCAACTCATAGGACAAACAATGAAAAATGTGTTGAACGTTTGAATTTCCATTCGACATGTTCGCGAAATATATATATTATTACACATGCACTCGCGGAACAAAGGTCGTTTTTTAATCTTTTTTTTTTTTGTAAGACGGGAAGTGACAAAGGTAAACGTTTGCAATATGTCGGTTTTATTTGTTATTAAAGCTCTTCGCGCGAGAGAAGAGGTGTATATACCATAAGTATTGTATAGTAATCAATAGTGAGATATAATCTTTTTTGTTTTTTTCTTTTTTTTTTTTTGTTTTTTTTGTTTTGCGCGTGTACTTCGTAATACCTATATATGCTATTTTCCCTAATTTTTTTTTGTTTTTATAATACATGAAACGTTTGGTATCCTTCAAAGATTACAAGGTAAAATTAGAGAGTATCGACATTTAGACTATATAATATCACAATAATTAACTGCGATTATGTTATGGTATTATTCCAGCTTTAAAACAGCGGGCAATCATAGAAAATACAGAGATATACTAATTATAATTTTTATATATATATATATTTATATATATATATATATATGTATGTATATATTTCAATGTTTTTAGGTATTGGAATATATTTGTGGGAAACTTACCTATATAAACGAAAATATAAAAAAATTGTCTCTTAGTACACTAAGGTGCTCGCGGGATGTGAGTGCCTTATGGTAATAATTCACACGAGCATACTCTTGGCGTAAGCATAAATTCTGGTTTTCTTTTTTTTTCTTTTTTTTTGTTTTTTTTGTTTTGTATAATTTTATCATTCCGCACCGTCCAACTTATATATTCGGCTAAAGCTTTTAAATTCAAAGTTTGTTTCTCTACTTAATAATGACTCGGTTTTCGAACAAAGTTTTGCTCAATACGCTCGTATTATTTTTTTTTTTTTTTTTTTTTTCACAATTGATCCCAATACTGCTATCAGTATCAAAAATTGATTTATTGATACCAACACGAATGGGAACACTTTAAGAATATTAGCGAACCCCACTTTTCGAATGCGCTATAAGCCACTGTAACGTAATGTCGATATTGTCCTTTTCTTTACACGAAATACTGTAGCAACAAATTTCACGGTCTTGAATCGCAGACAGATTCCTGGAACACACACGCACATGTAATCTCACCATCCATATATATATATATATATATTATTAAATGACATTATCTCTCTCAGAGTATCGTGTGACAAAAAAAATGCTTCTGCAAACTCACATTCGTTCTATGAGTCCGTTTTCATCCAGTGCGTGAGGTAGGTCTCTCTTGTTACCCAGAACCAACACTGGTATTCCGGACAATTGTGGCTTATCAAGTAGGTTGTGCAACTCGTTGCGGCTCGCCTCAATCTTCTCCGAATCAGCTGCGTCCACCATGTAAACTATGGCGTTCACTCCTCTACAATATCTTTCCCACATGGATCTGAACCTTGGCTGACCACCGATGTCCCATACTTTTATAGTGACATTGCCTTTGGTTATTTTACGCATGTTAAAGCCTACAGTCGGTATCATGTCTTCGCTAAATTGTCCCGACTGTGCAAAAGAAAATGTCATTTTGTTTTCATTAGTTTAATTCATACAAAAGTGCCCACACAAAAGATTCTTATGTTTTCTTATATGTGACAGTTCGTTCAAATAAAAGACCAGTGGTCTCTGCAAAGACAATCATGGAAAAAGCGGATTTTAATGGTTTTTAATTTATTCAAGAAATAAATTCATGTTGCGTCCAGCGTCAACAAAGTGGCTTCGAGACAAAAAATACGCGAGAGAGAAATACGGCAACAAAAATACGCGGCGACTGAACGATGACAACTTTTGTCAGATTGTTTATCCTACGTGTCACATAATAACAGGAAGAGACCAATCGAGGAGAAGTGGGACGGGTGGAGAAAAACACAGGCGGGAAGAGAGAGAAGAAAAACGAGGAAGTTGCAAGAGGAGCAACAGCGTCAACAACGATCACAGCTGATCGTTTCACTCGATGCGAAAATCACTCGGTGTACAAGGGCGTTTACACCACTGAGTCACTTCGAACGCGGGGGAGGGTTATATTAAATCTAACCAAAACGTGTCGCGCAAAATGCGTCGTACGACGAATCCTTCACCCTTTCTTACGCGACGTTCACGACGACGCGAACGGCGCTACGCAATTTCTTCGTCGAAAACGTCAACGTGCGCGCGAGAAACGAAAAATTGCGAGCAAAATCTCAATGAACATCACACGTACCGCTATGACATTCACGAATGTAGTCTTTCCACTGTACTGCAAACCGACGAGAGTAAGCTCCATCTCTTCCTTCCAGAAGAGGGACTTGAACCAGTCCAGAATCCGATTGATAAGGGCCAACATGTTGAATCGTGCGCCGGATCAGATCCAGCCCCGTTCGCGGTTTCGTTAAATTGGTGAAAAAAAACTGCTTTGAAACACGGGCGTACCGTTTGACGTATAGATCTCGCTGCATCCGCCGGGATAACGTCAGACAAGTGTGTGTCCAGATGAGAGACCGAATTTTCTACGCGTGCGCAGCTAAGCGACACAACACACAGACATATCAGCAGACGCGCTCATCAGCTGTGAGAAACAAAACGTTGTGTTTTTTTAAAGAAATTTAAAGATCAGATCCGTGATTTTTGAAAAAAAAATATCAAATATGACATTTCATGAACGACGGTAGACTTCCGTTGACATTTGCGAAATATCGTGTACGCGATAGTTTTCCAAAATCAGATTCTCTCGGTTGCACTCCGAGACGATGCGCCAAGTTGTACCTGGAACCTCCTCTGATAGGTTCTCGAAGTTGAGACTCGTCCTGGGCCCGTCCAATCGGAGTTCAAGTTTCTCGTGTGGCCTCGGCTTAAGAAAACGTTTTCATTCGTCGCGCGACGAAGTGTTTTGACGTTCCTATTGGCTGTCAATCAAACACCTTCGGAAATTCCCTACGACTCTCTAGTCGCCGACCAATAAACGGACTGGAGAAAAATCACACGCGGTATGCAAATGTGAATGACACTTATGAGGGGGGGAGGGGTAATAGATGGAGTGGTTTTCTTTTTTTGTGACACTTTGGCAGATGATAAAAAGGAGTTTGTAGCTTGTGGTAAACGCGTAAGTCGATCATCTCTGCCCCGACGACGTGAGCTGCTTTCGTCGTGAGACAATGTCACACCAAACGGGAATCAAAGGTGATGATTTTATGTTGTGGATTTGCGTCGCGCGCAAAACTACACGATTCTCGATCGCGATATCTCGTCAAAATTCTGAGAGCTCTTGATTGTTAAAATTTTTTTTTTTTTTTTTTCGGTCGTTAGCGTAACGGTTGGTTAATTTTTTTGTTTTCAGCCAACGACGCGCTGAAGAAGTTGTTTGCGAAATGCCGCGACGGGAAGATACGAGTGCTGAAGATTTCTATAGAGAACGGTAAGTATTTTTATGTGTAACGAAATGTCTCTTTTTTTATTTATTGCATACTTGAGCGCGCACATATGTGTGTGTGTGTGTGTGTTGTGTGTGGCTGGATAAGAGATCTCGAGGTATAATAGAATTTTAAGTACTGGTCTTATCTTGTTTTTTTTTCCCCTCCCCTTCCAGAGGAACTTACTCCGGCATCTTCTTCCAAACCGATAAACAAGTGGCAGGACGACTATGATAAGATGATCAAGCCGCTGATAGTAGAGAACCAACCGGCGTATATCTTGTACAGATTTGACACGAAGTCACCGGATTCTGGTTACGATTGGTTATTTATATCCTGGTCTCCCGATACCGCGCCAGTTAGACAGAAGATGCTTTACGCTTCCACGAAGGCTACGTTGAAGCAAGAATTTGGCACGGCGTCGATAAAAGAGGAATTGCACGGTACAGTCCCGGAAGATATCACATTGGAAGGCTATCACAAACATAAGAGAAACGACACAGCGCCTGTGCCGTTGACAACAGCTGAGGAGGAATTGGCCGAATTGAAGAAGACCACAGCGACGACGGACTACAGCGTGGAAACGAGACATCAGACGTTGAGCGGTGTAGCGTTTCCTGTAACGGACGAAGCCAAACAGGCCATCACGGAGCTGGGCAAAGGAGTTCACGAATACGTCCAACTGAAAATTGAATTAGAAGAGGAAAAGATACACTTAGTAACGGCCTGTGACGTCTCATTGGATAAATTACCTACAAAAGTCCCATCCGATGCGGCTAGATATCATTTGTACAATTTCAAGCATACTCACGAGGGAGATTACACCGAGAGCATAGGTGAGAAAGAAGACAAGACAATATCGTGCCGATCTCTGGTATATAACGTAAATAGTTTTACATTTTTTTTTTTATATTTCCTTTTTAGTCTTCATATATAGCATGCCAGGATACAGTTGCAGTATTAAAGAACGAATGTTGTATTCCTCTTGCAAAGCTCCTCTCCTCGATGTTATTCAGTCTCTAGGAGTAACTATAGTAAAAAAGGTCAGTATATTTAATTGTTTTAGTAATTTATATAATATTATTATCAGTTGTCTCTTATTTTTATATTTAAGCTAGTGTACATATACTCTTATATACTTGTTTCATCCCTTTTTCTTTGTGTGTGTACATATTATTCTTTTGAAGACAATAATACAACTAAATTTCTATTTTTTTTCTCAAAAAATTTTATTTCAAAGAGCTTGTAAGTTCGATCAATTTAATCTCTCTTAAATTGTTTAGTAATTGTAATCTCTTTTTAAAATTTATTCTTAAAATAAAAATCTGTGTTCTTGCGTGCTGTGATGCTGATTACTACTAACTCAATATAATAAAGAACATTTTTTTATTATGCATTCTTGGCAAAGTGATGCTTGCTGTTTGAGTCGTAAATTGCAGTACTTGCGTTATATTATCGTTTCTCTTCTCACTCTTATATAATACTACACTATTTTTTTTTTGACATGTATATATGTGTACACGGATATATAAAACTGTCTGTATTATATATACAAACGCAATCCCAGTTGGAAGTAAATAGTGGAGAGGAGTTGGCAGATATGTTGGAAGACCCTCCAAGTATAAAAGACTCAGCCGCGATAACTCCTGCAACTCCATCGACACCTTGTGCCCCTACACAATCCATACCAGAGAAAAAATCAAAACAGAAAAGATCTTGTGTATTGAGCTAAAACTGGCTTAAAAGTATATTGTCTCTGCCACTATTACATGCTTCTTGCTAATTGAAGTGTTTGTGATGTTTTGCGCATCAAATATCTTCCCTTCATGAATTCCAGAATTGTGATAGTACGATAACGACACATAAAATATATTGTTTAAAATAAAATTTATGGGTTTTATATTAAAGGTAAATTACAATTGTGTATAGCTAGAAAGTTTGCAAGTTGATTTAGAAACAGAGGAAAAAAACAATTATATTGGATTAAAAAAAAAAAAAAAAAAGAGTATTGAGATCTTAGTGTTGTTTTTAACGAATTAGAATTACTTTCTCAAAGTGATAGTACATCTACGTAGCTAAACGGAATATAGACCAAATAATGTATTTTTCTAAATTTTAAGATCAAAATTGTCACGTAAAGAAAGCTCTCTGTGAAAAACGTCATTACATCTATTAAAGATAATTCATATTGTTTTATCATCACATATATATATATATATACATGTATATATTTAATATATATATGTATAAAATATATATATTATATATAATTTTATCACAAAACCAGTACCAATACATATATAAATTAGATTATTTTGTTTGACATTGAAAGCTAAGCCTCGCTCTTTAGATGATATAACATTTGGCGTTGTATAAGCTATGCTTTGTGATGTGATAGCAAATGAAAAATGTGTATATGAGTGATTTAATTCTACAAGCCCTAATGACATTCATTGAGAGTTCCTTTCCGTTTTATAATAGACGCACAATTCCTATATACTTTTACGTAGAGTATATTTTATACTCTTCTTGTCACTCGAATTAGTTCCTAGTCTTATTGAAGGTGTGTGTGATATTTGTTCTTTTTAAGTATTGTATTAAGTGACGATATTGTAAGGCTTGGCTTTTAAGCTCACACAAATATGCAAGATTGAGTGATTTAATAATTACATTTGACTAATATTAATCTGTGGTAAATCTGCGTACCATATATGTGATGACTAGAGAGTTAGGAATTCCCCACATTTGTTCTAGACAAAAGATAGAAGTAAAAAAAAAAAACAAACAAACAAAAATGAAGAATTATAAAAAGCCACATCTCGTTCACCCAACATCTTCATATATTTTCAATATATTTATAAATATAGAAGCAAAAATGACACAAATACCGCAAACGCCACATTAGTGTGTGGATATATTTTCTTCGCACATTATTATTTCTGCGATATAGTGATAACGCTAGTTATTTTAAAAAATATTAAATTTTATATCATGTTCTACATATATATATATTATTATTATTGTAAAATGCTACAAGATATTAGATTCTACGAGTATGCTACATATAATGTAAGACTGATCTTGGTGAGAGTCCTATCGACTGTTAATTGCATATTATAAATATTATAATATGATATATCTATATATATTTTTATATTATATATTTACAAAATTATTTCACACATCACACTTTGTACTCTTCCGTTGTGTCTCTGTCTGTCAACTCAATACGTGTCTGTATAAAGAAGTTTTTCAAACCATTTAAGTGGACATGCATATTACAGCAGATAGGACTAAAATTTCATAAACTAGCTACAAAATATATACGAGAGGCATTCTATTTTTTGTGATCTGTATTTTTTTAACATTTGTAGCTTTTATATATACACATAAAGGTTTTAAATATTTTAGTCTAAAAAAAAAAAACTCTAAAATACAAGAAAATGATTGACTAAAAATTAGTTGGGTTCTATTTGAGCTATGGAAATATAATTTGTGAGTCAGACACTTGGTGTCTTCCTTCTGCGCGGTGTCTCTCACATTGGTAAAAACGAACGAAAATACAAAAATTGTTGTATGTGATAAAATTATATTTATCTACAAATTATCTTGAAAGAAAAACAAAAACGTTGAAAAAGGGAAGGAAAACAAATGTTTGGCTCACACAATCCAGATACAAACCAATTAATTCTTATACATTATGCTTGAATCACAGATCAATCACAGACGTGTTCTATTTTGAAACAACGCGACGCACAATGTGTCCTAGTATATTTTAGTTGTTGTATCAGGCCTATTCTGTAACTCTTTGTACTTTAGAACACTTTTAAAATTATATGTTATATATGCTCACTTAAAATGAAGAAAATTGTATATCTTGCCAATAATGAATATACTGGAAATAATAAAGCATTGTGCAATTTAAACTCAGTTTGTGGTGTTTCTCTGTATCATACAACCAGCATTCTGTATATTCACGTGCTTTATGATGATTTTAATCATTCAAAAATCATGTATACGTTTATATATAGGTATATTATGAGAGAGAGAGAGAGAGAGTCGCTAAGGACGCACAACTTGCGGTGATTAGATTCCTTACACGGGTACGTAATTACTTTTTTTAAGATTGAGAGAAGTATGTTTTTATGACAATTATGTTACAGAATAGGCCTGTCGCGTATGTTCTGCAGCCGCGCGTCAATATAAATTTAATAAACATTTCCAATTTCACTAAATTTTTCTACGTGTATACAGTAGCAAAGTGCAGTGATGTCTTTCTTCAGTGTTTAAATGTCGTATTAAAATATTTTTTAAATGTGTGTTTGATTGTATAGCTTGAAATAACCGGTGGAGGGGAACTCACCGAAGATTTCTTCCAAGAGGAGTTGCATCCAAAAATCAGTTTGCATCAGCCGAAATTCGCTAAACCTAAGGGTCCACCGAACAGGGGCGCTAAGCGTATAACCAAGGTTCAGGAGTTATCTTCCGAACGAGAAAATTGATTATTATGTCGATAGTGTTAAAAAATAAAACGATATTGCGGGATAGTAATGTTCACTGATCTAATCTTGTACACCCGAAAATGCTTCGTCATTTTTATATATATATATGTACATACACAATACCATTTTCTATGTATCTTGTTTACTTTCAAAGTATTATATGCTCATTTATTTGAGAAAAGTATTAGTAAATATATATTAAAATTTGTTTTTTTTCTTTTAGCCTATTTTATAAAAGTTAAAATTTTACACCTTATACACAAAAAAATTTGTGATAAATTTTACTCGTAAGACTTACCATATACTCTTAATCTTATTAAAAGGAGAGAATGTTTTATAATAATTTGATTTTTCTGTCAAAATGTTCTCAAATGGTTAGTTGTAAAAGCGATTTCAAATATTATACACAAATGTATACATATATGTAAATGTGTGTGTCTGTGTATCTAGCACAAAAATTTATAAAGTAATTATTTACTTAAATTAATTTATTTACGTATTTATATATACATTTATATATTACAATCGTAAGCATCTTTTTTTTTTTTTTTTTATTATTAAATCAAGCGTGTTTTTCTGATATTTCATATGCTTCTTTCAAGTTCTTTCTTTCAAGTCCAAGTGCTTCTTTGTTTAAATGTTTTTTTATTTTCTCACGTGCAACTCTGTAATTATTAGTATAACATGTATTAAAAATATTGAATAAACGAAAGAGGTGAGTTTTGTAATTTACATATTTAACACATTTTGCACTGTTTTACAAAAATGTTTTCCATTAAATATGCAATATTTCTAAATTAGAAAACATAAATAAACACTTACTCATTTGCAGCCTCTCGCATCTGTTCTTGTGCTTCTAACATTTGATCCATGCTTATTCCCGTTAATTTACAAGTTAAAACCGTTACACATCCACCTATTCCACCTAATATGGAACCAATTCCAGCACCGACAAGTCCTCCTCGAAGACCTAAATTTATTCTGAACAAAAATCCTGATATGCTACCTCCCAAAACATAATTTCCTACTGTTAATTTGCCTCGATACGCTGTCATGCTTGTTGCTACAGAGCTGTAAACAAGCAAATCATTCATTTATAGCCTTTTACAAAATTCTTAAACTGTAAATCTACACTTACCTAAATATTAAACAAAACAACCCAAGTTTCGTTCCTATCTTAAAACCACTCTTAAGAAAATTCTCAGCAACTCTTTGTTGTAAGTTCCTTTTTG
The DNA here is from genome assembly GCF_002006095.1 of Pseudomyrmex gracilis. Classification (NCBI taxonomy): domain Eukaryota; kingdom Metazoa; phylum Arthropoda; class Insecta; order Hymenoptera; family Formicidae; genus Pseudomyrmex; species Pseudomyrmex gracilis. The sequence continues at coordinate 56,930 of NW_018020595.1, forward strand.
CATCAAAGTGACTTGGATATCTTGTTGCTTCATTATTCGCTATAAAATCATTTACTGTCTTTTTGGTTGCAAGAATACCACCTATACCCATACCACATACAAAACTTGTCAGTGTTGTATTAATAATGGAGTGCAATTCTTTTGTAAGCAAACGATGTTCGCTGAAAAATAAAAATTATTTAAGAAATTCAAGCAAACAATCAAAATTTTACAAGAAGCTCTTTAAGTTAACTTATCTGACATACGTCAGCTGATATATTTTTTTTACTCTGTCCCAGCCACATTCATCCAATTTTGTAATACGTTCATTTATTGGTTTATCGTAATCACCAAATGGAAATAACGTCATTAGCATCGGACTTCTGGTTAACGCGAGATAACGTGTCATTTTTCCTTGAGAGATTTGCTCTTACATACACAGAGTATTGAACCTGAAATTAAACACAAACCAAGGTTACATACTTTATATACAAAAACATGTACAAAACAAATAGCGCGTTAACAGCAAGTGCAACAATATATTTACAGCGAGCGGATAAACAATTTTAATATTTTTTAGCTTTTCTCTTGCATGTACTAGTGCGTGTCTTAATGTGTTTCAAACTTACATGCAAGAATAATGTAAAAAATAACAATAAAATAAATAAATTATCGAAACGATAATTTAAAACGCTCGCGCCTCCTATTTCAAACTTACAGAGAAACGTGCGCATAAAAGTGCAAAAATATATATACCAGTTAAAATCAGTTTGTTAGAGATTGTTTAATCATCTCGAGACGAAATGCACACATTACAAACGGCATGTCTTTTCCACATCCACATTACACAATTTCAATTCTAACCTAACCTCATCCGGAGTATTTGTTTTCCCTTTAAATCCCATATCGCACCGCGGACTGTGATCGAAATGAAATTATTAGCCAATCGTTAACAAAGAGAAGTCCAATTTCAAGTGGACTATCTTCGGATTGGATGAATCCGCGACGGGGAATCCGAATTTGCGATCCGTCGCACGTCCGTGTAATCCTACGCCACTGGATCGAAATTTGACCAATCAGAACGGGATTCGCTAAAACTTTCTTTCGTTCTGATTTGGTTTGAATTCCAATCTGCGGTCTGATACGTCGGCAAGCGTTCGAGGAGGTTCTTGTTGAACGCGCGAGCGCGACCGGCCAACAACAACACGCAGATGTTTATGCAGAGATGCCAGTTCGTGGACTTAGTAAGCATTCAGCATCAAGTGGAGGGGATACGCACACAGGCGACAACCGTGTCCGTGTGCGCTCGGCGCTTCGGCCAATGGTTGGCCAACCACACGGACACGGCTGTCGCCTGTGTGCGTATCCCCTCCACTTGATGCTGAATGCTTACTAAGTCCACGAACTGGCATCTCTGTGTTTATGGCGAACGTAGACGAACGGATTTATGTGTGCGCACATTGTGCGCGTGTCATCATCATCCGTCATCACGTCCGTCACCGCACATTGATTTGGCACTCTGATGACAGTTCCAGTTCTTCAATTTTCTATCGCGCGTCTCTCTCTTTACGGGAGAGAAATCACGCGCTGTGGTAACCAAACGAAAAAAAAACATGAACGACACGGCGAACTTTCTGGCGTGGCTTTGGCTCGTAAAGTTTGTTAAATCGAGTATTTAATATATAAAAGGTACAAAAACTGTCAAAATCAAACATTGTTGATTGATCGTACGTTCTCTTTTATTTTTTTGTGTAGATAGAAAATGTTCATTGTTGTCACGTAGCGAGAGTCACTTTTCAGAGAGAGAGAAAGAGATAAAAAAAAAAAAAAAAGAAAAAAAAACGCAATAGCACGCCTATCGCGTGCGAACAAATGCATCGAACGTGCGAAAACTGTTGTTTTGTTTTTTTAAACACCTTTTTTGTGTTTTTTTTTCATATCGTGTACGAGCTTTTAATTTTCATTTTTTGTTTTGCGAACAAATTACAGGGAAGTAAAATGCCACAAAAAAATTTAAGAAAGATTTGTAAAACAATATCCCTTCGGTAATTTCTTTTCGTGTGATCTCCGAATTATATAATTTATATTTTTTTTTATGTTACATATACACACACACACACACACGTATCTTCTCTATTGTTTCAGAGAGAGAGAGAGAGAGAGAGAGAGAGTGATAACACAAAACTATGAGTAACAAGTAACTCAAGATTAAACAGAAAGAACAAATAACACACATCAATCATCATGGAAGATAATGAAATATACAACGCCACGGTCCCATCTATGTCTGGCGTTGAGTCGGCATTTTGGAATTACAGTATGGATCATCATATTATTCTGGACGATCTTAAAATGGACAGCAACTTCATATGGTTGCTGTGCTCGTTGGTATCCGCTATATCATGGATCGTTTATATCGCCTATTACAATAGCAGAGTGGTCGGTTACATACTGACAAAACTGTTGAATCGATTTATTATCAGAGACGGATATGTTAAAGTTGGTGAGAAAGCGTTTGAATCATTTGATTTAATTAGATTTCAAGTTTGATGACATTCTTCGCTTAATTTGTTTTTTTGCATTTCTCTCTTCGCAGGATCTTTTACGTTGAGTGCTTTAAGTGGGAAAATAATGTTTAGAGATATAGTTTATATCACAACGGATTATAGCTTTAGAATTCAAGACGGTTGGCTCATATTTAGGTGGTGGAGAAGTTACGTTCCTAAAGATGTATCGGAAGGTAAACCGGATTGTTGTTTCTCTCTTTAAATACTGAACCTATTCAATGTACAAGTTTTTAAACCACACACGAAAATATCTCTATTGCAGATCTCTCGCATTCCGATACGCGATTGTCAGTGATGTTAAACGGCTTCGAATTACATGTTTACAATCGCTGTCAACTCTATGCACAATTGGAGAAATCTTTCGGGCTTGTGGCACACATGTTTCCAGACGAAGAAAGTCACAATGTTAATGCCGACAATCGGGACGAGGAATCTATGAATAACGCCACCAACGAGACTCGCCACTCGCAAATTAACGCGATGGATGTGTCCCGTCACGTGGATAACATCAGAAAGAAAGAGGCTCACGTGATCGCTCGCACTTGGAGAGATCTGATACCGGTCATCAAACTCGACATTTGCACTGTTAGTAACATGTTTTATATATATATATATATATATTTAATATTCTTATTAAAAACCTCTTTGGTCTAGTGCAAATCATTTTTCACGAAACAGCGTCGCGTTTTACTTTCAGGGAAGGCTGGTGTTCGGCAATCGATTAATACCGACCACGTTATCGATAACTGTGGAGGAGGCGCATTTTGTATATTCCACAAAACCGGCAGCTTCGAGACACGATCACTTTATGCACTTCACCAAATGTAAAGCGGAAAACTTCAAAGTTATCTTAGCCCCGAGCCCGAAATACACCGGAATGGTCGACGATCCGCCCAGATACATGGGAGAGGGTTTCGTTGTTCTGAGTTCAAACAACATGGAGGTTTATTATTACATGGACGAACCCGGCGTTGTGCCGGAACATCCGGAGATGATAAGACTGGTGAACGGGGACATGGTCGAAGCGATGCCGCCCATATGGGGTATCGACATCAAGTGCGGAAAGGGCACGGATTTCAGTTACGGACCCTGGGCGGACAGGCAGCGGGAACACTTGTTCAAATTTTTCTTTCCCAATGATTACCAGCCGTTGAAGGTGACGAAGTCGCCCAAGCCGGGAGATAAGAGACAGGTTCAGTCGTTCGATATCAGATTGTCGACGCTGAACGAAGCGACAATTGACATACTGTTCAGCAAAAATAGGGAGACAAATGCCGTTCACGTGAATGTAGGACCGGGATCGTATTTGGAAATCACAATGCCGTGGATAGTATTGCAGGACGGATACACGACGAAGATAACAGGCCAGCTTTTACATTTGGAGGCGACGACCAGTCTGCAGTATCGCAGTTTGGTGGAAAGCGAGACCTTGGAGTTCGGGGTGAAGTGTCATTATCCGATCAGATGGAACGATCATCAAGAATGGACGTTGAATTTAACCGGTTGCAAAGCGACCGCAAGTTTGGTTTATTCGCACAAGGAATTCTTTCAAGATATGATAAACGACTGGGCGAGCAAAGCGAGACCCGACATTCTGCACTTTGTCCCGTACACTTGGAAGTTCAATTTACTTCTTAAGGAATTCGAACTGATTACGGTGTGCAACGAGTACAATTGGATCGACTGTTCGTCGCAGAACCAAGAGAACGCGCACATTGCTTTTTGCGGAGACTTTTTCGATCTGTCGTTCGATCTTCCGTTCGTGGACTTTCTGCCCCCGACGATACCTTTGCGCTTTTGGATTCAGGGCGAGAGCGTCGATCTTTCGTTCTACTTGCCGGAAGTTAATACCAATCGTATCATTTTACTGGCTCTGGACAAAAACGCGAAGATCATGACGCGGGACGGATCTCACAAGCACTTGCACGAGTTGAACAGAGGCAAAAAGTGGAGAAACTTTTGCCAGAAAGAATCGGGCTGGATCGATTGTTGGTTCGTGCCGATCGTGGCGTTGAGCATCAATTACATTTATCACTTGTGCCCGCCTCTGGGTCCCACACCGCAAGCGAATATAACGACTCCGGAGAAAGAAGAGATTCTCTTGTCCCCCATGCGAATTCCCAAGTGCAGAAAATCGCCGGGGTTGCAGTGGACGAGGAGCGGCGCGCAAAAGTTCGATCCGCAATCCATAACGCCCGACAAAGTTAGCGTGGAACTCGAAATCGGACCGTCCATATTGATTCTGTACGGATCTCTGTTGAAGAATTTCATGCATCTGAAGGAAAATTTGTTCGGCGACTATCAGACGTTCACCGACATGCAACAGAGCAGAGGCGGTTCGACCCCGGTGAGCGCGGAAAGGAACAAGGACGCGCAAAACAGCAGCATCGAGACGTCCGTGGAGGACGAGGATGTTAAATCAAAACCGTTCGATCCGAGAGATTACAGATCGTTGGAGGTAACCGTCGGCGTCACCATGCACGATATTCAAGCCCACTTGATCAAGAACTGCAACGAGAGCGACCCACCGTGTCCGGTTATACTTCTGGAACGTTTCGGATTCGAAATGAGAAAGGGTTACAGGGAGACGCAGCTTCAGCTGTTACTTTCCCCCGCGATCGCTTTGATCACGGACAACGTGGCGAGACCGAACAAGGAACATCACTTGAATCAAGGCCATTTGATGTTGAGCGCGCTGCAAGTTCGCGGCCACGCTATGTTCAGCAACGAGGGAAGGAGTCTGGATCAGGAAACGCTGGAGTACGCGTGGCTTATCGAGGTTCAACTGGGCAAGTTGAGCGGAAAGATCACTTCGCCCCAGCTCCATCATTTCGTTACGTCGTTGGAGACTTTTCTGCTAATGGCGAAAAATATGGAAAACAGTTTGCGACCGCCAAATTTGCCGTTTCATTGTCATCACGGTCTTCCTCCGCTCCAGTGTCCGGAGAGCGACGTCGACAAACATTACAGATGTCCCAGTTCCGAGGACATAAAGTACAGAATGACGAGATTGTCCGTGGACGTTGTCGATCTTTATCTGCAGGAGATCGGCACCGCGATACAATTCTGGATATCTCCGGTGCGCGTGGCCACTTGCAATCTTCACGGACATCAGGTGAAGTCGGGCGTAACCGCCGTTCTGCCCACAATATCGATTCGTCAATTCGTATCCGCGGCCGATTACTTCGCGAATACAAGCAACACCAATACAACCGGCAGCGGGAGATCTCACAACAACGCGAGCAGTCGTATGTCGGGCGACGGTTCGGATATCTGGCTCGAAGTGGGATCGACATCGCTGGGCCCGGTCGTTGTGGAGGCTGCGATCTCCCTTCCAACCCCGGAACACAATTTGCACTTGGTACAGAACAAATATCTGAAGATGCACGACGAGGCGACGAAACGTTTGTGGTTCTTGTGGCCGCAGGAAAGCGGACAGAGAGCGACAAAATGCGGATGCATAGGTGGTTGCGTGTTCTTCGGCAATAATCGAAACGGGCCGAAGTTTTTCAAGCCGAGCTATCACGATCTTCAGGACGGCATCAACATCGCCGCTTACAGAATTAACGAGCCCAACATGGAGAAAGGTTTCGGACAGTCTATCTTGCACGACGGTCAGTTGGTGTTTCACACGCCGCCTTATAGTTTTCAGGACATATCTCTGCAGGACGTGTATTGCACAACGAAAGGATTGAAAGTGACGGTGAGTCAGGACGGGACGCAAACTTTGAAGAAGAACGTCGAACGACCGAGATCCGTGACCGATCACAACAAGGAAGAAGCCGGTGGTACGAAGCTGAACGTCGCGTCCGCGAGCCCGTTGATATCCGGTGACGACAGAAAGCCGCTCGACAGAAGATTTTCGTACACGTCTATGCGCGGCCCGAACGCCAAGGACGTGCCGTATTCTCGCTTGATCGACGCAAGTCCCGTCGCGCAATTGCCTCAGAAATTGGACTCCGATTCGAAATTAAACGCCGAGCGTAGCAAATCAATTTTGAGCGTGCCGGAGATCGAAACCGTGCCCAAGAGCAGCGTGTCCGATTCCAAATTGGCGGTGGATTACTTCACAGCGACGGAAAACGCGGAAACGTTGGAACCGAGCAGTCCGCAGTCACTGCCAACCGTTTCCACCGACTTCAATATCTCCGCGTCGAGACGATCGGCCACGAGAGACGGCGAGGGAGTAAACATATCGGATTCTCATCACTCGCTGTACGCGAGAACCAACTCGGACGAACGACTGAAGCAGGAGGTGCAACGTACGATTTCAATGTCGTCGGAGAATCATTCGGAAGCGTTTTACTCGGCCGACGAGGACATGAGTCACGGATTGAGCGAGAGTCGAACGTCGAGTTTGCGACAGTCCATCGTCGGTTCCGGTTGCGTTCTTAATCGCAACGACAGTATAAAGAAGAAGTGCTCGTCGGATTTGTCAATCGTCGAGAGTTCGACCAACGTGAACAATCTCTCGTCCGACGCGAAAGCCCACACGTTGGAGAGAGCGAAGACCCAGATATTGGGCACGAAGAAGAGTCCCAGGATCAACAGAAACGCCAGTTTTCAAAACGAAGTCGATCAAACGGTCGAGAACAGCGGTTTGCACGATTCGGATAGCCATTCGGTATCGTCCACCAGTTTCATCTCCGCTGTTTCGTCGCAAGAGGATGTCACTCTCGTGAATCTGCACATGCAAGTGAACAAACCGATCGTGGACTCGCCTCTGTTGATGTCGAGTTATGTCAGCCACTTGACGCAGGTTTGTCAAAATAAATATTTATTAAAACTTATGTTTATAAAAAAATATATTTTACACGTACAAGCATTTGGCTTTTAATTTAATGTTAAATACACGTAACACACACATGTGAAACAAACAGGTTCGCTGTACGAACTGGAATCAATCGTCACTGCCGTTGGGTGGCGACGCGTTCACCATTCCCATATTCCAACGCGCGGAAGACGGCAGATTGGTTTACGTTGGCGGACGTTACATTCCCAAGCTCGAGACTGTCACGGAAGGTTTCACATCGTTGAAAATGATAACGCGTTCCGACGGCTCGCCCGTCGCGAGTTCGTCCAACAAGACACCCACGCATCCTTATCTGTGGGACGATAAATCTCTGAACCAAACGGAAGGTAATGTGATGCTAGTGGCAGTGTTTGAAAGAGAATCGAGAAATTCGTTTAAACAATTTATACGTAACAATTTGCAGGTGAGGACGATAATGCGATGCACAACGAGGAGGAATTGCTTGCGATATTGCACGAAACTGGATTGCGTACGACGGTCATCGTCAAATTCAAAGGAGACGTCGACATCATGATAAGTCCCATGGTGCTCGAGTCTCTACAACGTTTTATCGACAGTATTATACCAACTCTGGCCACTCTGCATCCGTTAACGATACTGAATCATCTTCACAACGAGTGCATAAGTAAGGTCGAGGACGCGAACATTTTGAAACAGGATCAGAGCTTGTCGTATTGGAGTCAAGTGCAAACTAGTTCGAAACGATCGACGGCAGAGAGGAATCTTAAAACTGGTCAAGGTGATGATAAAAGTTAGTCCTCTTACATATCGCTTGTTTATAAACGGTTCAGATCGGTTTAATATTTGTGACTTTTTGGGTCAATTGTTTCAACAGGTAAAATCGCGCTACAGACGAACGTCTACGAGGAGAGTATCACGACGCAAATACAAGGCAGTATTATTTTGCCAAAGGTAAAACAACACTGAACAATGACTCTTTACTCTTTTTTTTTATTCACGTGTGTTTTTCCACTTGAATAATAAAATTGTTTTTAGCTGAACTTAACGTTGCTTCAAGCGTCCGTCGTCGAGGAAATCATATCGTTCTCCGCGTTGGAGAATATTCGTGACCTGACGTGCGTGTCGTTGTTCGCGATTTGTCTCGACGACGTCACCGCCAGATTCTATCTCGGGAAGCAGGCTCGCGAAGTCGTTCAAACGTTTCACAAACCGGCCGCGTTACCGAATCAGAAGAAGGTGAACAAGATCAGCAAAGCGTTTCTGCCCGGACATCAAACTACCGCCGTTGTGACCGACGTGGGGGGAGAAACGGTTTACATAGAAACGTCCGAGAAGCAGCAAGAGGAAATTATCGTCACTCTGAATATCGGTACGTCGCGATGATTTGTGTACGCGTTAAAAATGGGAAACATCTCAATTAAAAATCCTAATCGCGTGACGTGAACATTTGGAATGTTTACAGGCAAAGCGCATTCTCAATTGAGAAGACTGAGAAACGAATCCTCAATACTGAAGGACGCGGTCATAACCGCCATACCTGCGCATTACTCGAAAGTACTGTTCACTTGCACAAGAATAACATCGCCATTGAAGTGCGTCGATTATTATCTACATCACTTGGTGGACGAGAAAGACAAGCCAAATGTACGGACCATTTTTTCTCTTTTTTTCGAATATCGCTTTCTGACGAGAAGAGACATCGCGTCGACGTGTAATTTATTTGTACGCGTGTTTAACAGAAACAAACCGGACCGCCACAAGCTACGGAGGAGTTTACCATGGGATGTGGAGAGGACAGGCTTGGATTTATCATGTTCGAGTGCGGTCTCGAGGGAATTAAATTGAAAGTAGTGAAGAGATCTCAGTTCGAGAAGGGTGAGAATGGCGACAGCGACAAAAAGAATGAGACCGAAGTGTTTTGCACAGACAGCGTCAAGAGTCAGGAGGATTTGGAGAATAACACTGCCGGTGTGTAGAGAAGAAGTTTGAGTCGCAATAAGTTTTTTGTACAAAATTTTATTATTCCGAGTTTACTTAATTTATCTTTTTCTTCGTCAGCGTCCACAGCGACTACCACAGATGCGGATACAAAGACGACGACAAACGCAACGTCCGCTGGCGCTCAGATGAACGCGAGTGCCACTTGCACCAGTCTAATGTCCAAAGCGGCGAACGGCAATACCGTGTCGTGCGTAATTGAATTGAGAACTGTGTGGTTTAATTTCGCCGCGCCTCCGCGCACTCCGATAACGCGGAAGATCGATTACACGAGACTGGATTGGAATCTGCTAAGCACAGCCTCGCCGGCGATAAACGCGTGGATGAATCCCAGCAACAAATTCGCGATTCGAATCGTTTTCATGTTCAGGACGATGTACCGAAGATCAACCGCGATTGTTGCCAGTCTTATGGCGGAGGCGTTGGATGTACAAGGAATTCACATGCCTCCGAAGGTATGTAATGTCACAACTGACGCATCAGCAGAAAGCGCTTGATATTGAGTTAATGAGTTATTGAATTTGAACAACAATTTTTGGTTTTTCCATAGAGTCGTTACGGAAGATTAACGCCGTTAGCCAAAACATTGCAGGAGGATCCTTCCTGCCAGTTGTGCACCATATTGCAGAATTACGTTTTGTTGTCTGAAATTGCAAATATCGAAGCGAATTTGAAGGAATCCGAGCTGCCGCTTCTCTCCACTCTCCGACAGGTACGAAAGACACGATTGATACGCGTTGCAACTTTCTTCTCTCGTGAGATGCGACTCAGAGAAAGTGATTGACAATCCTAAATCTTACGTATTTCTGTTTTTATCAGGGTGTTATTGTATTGAGCAGACAGTGGAAGAACGTGCTTTATACGCCGTTGTTATTGGAGCACAATTACAAAACGAAACATGTTAAACCGTTGAACGTTACATTTGCCGTGTCAGATCCTGACGAGGTAAGTTCATTAATTTATGACGTGTACAAACACATCAATGTCGACGTATCATATTGAGAAGTTTCCCAATTTTGCTGACAATTTACGTGACGATATGTTAGACGGATGTTAAAATTTATTGCAGAGCAATATCTGCGCCAATTTTATTACCTTTTCTCTTCAATTCTTTTCGTCATGACACTTAGATTTAAGATTCTGAAAAATTATATCAATAGTATGATTCGCTAGGAAACGTGTTCTTTCAGCGAGTAAATAAGACAGAAGTGATGGAAGGGATCGATGTGAAAGAGAGTAAGAGAATCTTTCAGTAAAGAATAATATTCTTACAGAAATGCATTACACAAAAGTATAACAAAGTAGCTTATATACTTTTTTTTTTATAGAATCGAATCAAGTGCTTTGAAATTTTTTCTCATAAACGATCTCATTGCGAAATACCGCTTACAATCCGTACACCACGTGTACATGCTTTTTTTTTTAACAAGTTGCAGTATGTGCCTAATGTACAATACGCAATGTTGCGTCTTCGAACTGCGACGTGTACAGGATTCGTTTCGCGAATATATACGTTCCATCAATTATATGTTTTAGAATATATTTTAAATATGCCATTCCCTCTCCAAGTTATTGACGAGACATCCTGTACATGTGGCACACATTTAAGTAACATGAAGGTGCAGGTGCCGCAATGCTTTGTGGAATAAATTATTATAAATGTGATCATCTCCGATATATATAGAAGTAATGTTGTACATAGAACAGCTTTAATTGTTATAATGTATTTCTGTGTATCGAAGAACTATACAATAATACTCTTACAGCGCGGTTTGTTTTTTTTTTTTTTTTTTTTTTTTTAATTAATTTTCCAGACAATTTAAGAAACATTTAAACACAACTGCAGAAACATTATAAAAAAAAAAAATGATGCAACGATTAATAATGCGAAAAACATGTTAATATCAGCAAAACGCGTACCAAAATGTATCTTATATCATAATGCTTTTTATTTCGAACCAAGTGTGGGAGTTATATTTTGGGCGTCGATGTTGCTAATATTTTATAGGAAAATCTGTTGACGGACGGAGAAGGTAGTGCGGGAGATGTTGACGATCAGGAAGTGACGGATGAATGTGCCATGCTCATCCACACGGACAATGTACACAAACACACTCACATCAAAGGTGGACAAGATAAAACATCAGGTATTATAAGTTTATCAATACTAAGCTAGCAGAATTGTTTCAGGAAAAAACAAGATAATTACGTTTAATTTACATTTACGTATAGTAATTATTTATGAAAGACACAAGTGCGCTTGCACCACACGTTTCTAAATTTCTTAGTAAAAAAAAAAAAAAAAAAAAAAGATATAAAGATAATGAAAAAGTTTACAAATTACTTGAAAGATTTGATTCTTCCGTATTTTTTCACACGCGTAGCGACTTTTTATCTACTATTCTCCACACATTTTCGGACACATGTCACGGCAGTGCATTGACTCTGCTGAAAACACACCCGTTATTAAATCCGTTATTGAAAATCAATCTTTGTTATCCTGAAAGCGCTTTCTAACTAACTCTGTGCCGAACGTAAATGTACGCTTTTTTTTAAACAAAAAAGAAAAAAAACGCTTTTTTTTTCTCACTTCTGAAAGCGCCATTCTTCACTAACCAAGCGTAGCTCTGTTATAATCCTGTAATTAACAAACGTAACGTACAAACGTGTTGGCTTTGTGTGTGGAAATTGGGCAGGTATGTGTTGTGATGGTTTGGCAGTCCCTGTAAGTTCTCCTCGTGGGAAAGATACGACCCCTATAGCAACACCGGTTCCAGGCCCGGATTCATTTTCCTCTCCTTCTCCACCTGTAGCTCTTCTAAAGAGAGGAAAAATGTTGCAACCAACGCAAGTGCCTGCTAGTACACGTGCAAGTATCGTTTTTCCCTTGCTCACCACTGGTGGTCTGTTCAATCAAACGCGAGAACCAAATAACATAAGTAAGTGAATATCAATTGTTGTAATATCTGTTTTTTATTTTCTCAGTAACTGATAATTAATTTGTTTGTTTATTTATTTATTATTTTTTTTTTTAACTCCCCGCCTCCGACCCAGGTAGAATAACTGATAATTGGGATTTATTTATGTCTCCTTTTTCGCGCATATTAAACCATCACGGGGAAAGTTTTTCACTCACGTTTTTATTTTTCTCTCATTAATTATCCCCCGTATTACTCAATTAACTATATCTGGGCGTTTGCGGAACTTATTAAAATCTATCACCGCATCGTTTTATACTTACCACACATTTCCGGTGTGTTTGTAACTAATATCTCACAATATCGCTGTTAATGATAAAATATATGAAATAGGTTTGTGATATTATGACTGTTTTATATATATAATTTTCATATATCAGGTTACGGGACACTGAAGGAAGAAAAACCTCCGCAAATTCAAGTCTCGCACTCGCACCAACTCGGTTCCAATCCCAGCATTTATTCCGGAGGTCTGGGTCACGGCAGTCAGCACAGCACCGGGAGTTTGGATCAAATAACGTCTCCGACAAGTCATTCCACCAAGCCCATAAATACGGGAGAAGATCTCTACAGTTGGATGGCGAAGCAGCAAGAATTCATGAAGGACAATGACAAGGGAAATTTGAAAGGCAATTGGGTGAGTCTTAGTGACGCGCTGAACTAACTAAAATTCGATACGCAAAATTCGAAGATATATGATATTTCTGGGGGGAATTTTTGTACAAAAAGATTTCCATTGCACACAATTGCAAGCTTGTACGTACGCTTATCTTCCGTTTTCGTTTCTTGCTCACATAGGTCTTTCGAACCGAGCAAAAATCCACAAAGGTATAAATTTGAAAAAAAGTGCGATATTTAAGTTAAAAAAAAAAAAAAAAAGAGGATGTTCAATCGAAAATCTTTGTTTTTCAGGATTCGAAAATTAACACCATGACCACCGACGATACCGAGGATTCTGATATACAAAGTGGCGCCTTTCTATATCCAATGAAAGACTCACTGAGACTGTTGGACGCTCATTTGATCTTCGAGCCTCTTTTGTCGTCCTTGTCGGTTATGCCGCAACAGATGTTATCAGTCATTGGATCAGGAAATGTAAATAACATGTCTTCTTTAGATTCGTTAGGCTCTAATTTGTCTCTTGTAGGCAGTATGGACACTATGCGCATTGATATAGTTGTGAGCGAATTTGGAAAAGTGATAGACAAGAAGAAAAGTGAGTTCGAATTGTCGATTCGCGTTACGTGTAAATGCGAAACACATTTGCGAGTTAACAATTTGTTTTCTAATTCGATTGATTTTTTTTTTTTTTAGATAACAAGTACCAGCCGAGAAAGGGTAACAATTCGAAATTTTACCTCGACATACCGCCGGAGACGCCGGCGTTTTTGTGCGAGAGAATCGGCGTGGATATCGATGTGAAAAAAATGGCCGACATGACGGTGGACGACATGATACAGAAGCAAAACGTTCTATACATATCCAGAGGTCAATTAAAGAAACACACCAGCACGGTTGTTAACATTAGCTTGAATATTCGTTACATAAGCCAACAAGTGAACATGCCGCTTCTTCGACTGTTGCATCAGATAAGCAACATGTATCAGAATGTTAAGGAGACGCAGATGGAGCTGAAGGAGCAACAGCCCGAGGGAAAACGGAACGCCAACATAATCGCTAACGACACTGCCGCGAAAAATGGCTCGTCATCAAGTAAACGCGCTATATTTTTTTTTTTTTTTTTTTTAATGATATGATTAATCACGTCATTTGTTTTGTTTTTTTCTACCTGGCGAATTGTGATTTTTTTGTCTTTCTAGCGTCCGATCTGCAAGAACAGTTTCTCGTCGGCGGCAAAAAGGTCGAGGCGCCGTTGCTTCGCAGCAGCCTCGAACCCAATCAGTCGAAGACGGAAGGAGCGACCGTGCGATCTCGGCCGCAGAGTTTCGCCCAGAAGTTGCGAAGCACCGGCAAGAGCGTCAAGGGCTACATCAATCTGAGCGAGGGCGTTATCACGCCCAGTTTCGGCGCGAGTCCCAGCGGTTCCGGTCTAGACAAATTCACGATGTTGTCGGACACGCGCAAAGATAGCGCGCACTTAACGCCACGATGCTGGAAGACCATATACTATCTTCTGGATTTGTACGCGACGCGTCCGGAAACCAAAACGATCACTCATCGATTCTCGATACCGGCCGAAACGGCGGAGCATTACAAGAGTGGCAGAAAGTACGAGATTCTGAACGAAACCAAAGACGTCGATATCGAAAAGGGATTAAACGCGGAGAACAGTTCGACACCCGTTCCTCCTTCGAGAGAATTGAGTAAGTGTCGAATATTTTTTCTCTTTTTGTTACAAATCGAATAAACGAATGTTATTTTTTTATTTTCCAGACATTGTAACCGGAGAGAGAACAAGATTGATTATTTTCGGCGTAGCGCGAATTCACAGAACCAGATTACTGGCCACACTGAGCGGTTTGAAGCTTGAGGAAGAAATCACGAGTCTGCACGCCAGTCTGACTTGCCGCAAGAAATCGCGACCCGCGAGTCTCGAATGCAGCATGACCGGACAAATCGGAAGAACCATGATCGTTCTGCTGGAGGGCGTTGCTCCAAGTCAACAAACAGTCGTAAAGGTTACCGTCGGCAAGTCCCAGGCTCTGTATTCGAGCATCACGAGGCGTCAGAAGGACAAGAACAGCGGTTTACTGACCGTCGGCGCTGTGAACATCGACATACCCCAACATCCGGTAGCTCTGCATGGAATGATGACCAGAGGCAGCAAGCAATTGTCGTCGACGTTACAGGTAGATATTGACGCACGTCGATATTTTACGGTTTGGTTGAAGAAGACACGTGCGAAAGAAGGAGTGTGTTGTCTTTGCAGGAACTGAGAGTCACCAGAACATCGTCAAGAATGTCACGTGGACAACAGCAGGACGATGTTGACGGTGCTCCGAGCAGTCCGCATCATTACGCGCCGGCGCCTTCGGTAGACGTGGAAAAGCCGCAAGCCGTGTCGGGTCTATTAGAACCTATTGTCATGCAATTTCACATAATACTCCAAAGTTTGAGCATAACCGCGGCACTGTTACCGTCTCTCCAGGCGCAATACAAAATGGATCAGGTGAACAGTTCCGGTACAACAGGCAGCAAAGCCAAGTTTACCATAGATCTGCCTCATCATAATCTAAGTTTCACCACGAAGTTGCAAGTGACGGAAGCGAATTTACCGTCCGAGGCTAGCATCGAGTTACCTAAAGTCCACGTCTCGGCCGAATACGTTCAAGATGGAAGCAGCAATTTGAACGACAGCAAATTGGCAGGTGAATTAACAGTCCGTGTGTTTTTCTCATGATCATGGTGGTTGTCTGTTGTAGTTTTTTTAATCAAAATTTTTGTTCTCAGACGGCGTTGTACTGAGGCAAGGCAGTTATCTCAGTGCGATTGCGGATATTGGGGTGTTCGAACATTCCTTAACGACGGATCTCTTGAACCATTTGGTGTTTGTGCAGAAAGTGTTTATGAAGGAGGTAAACGAGGTGGTGCAGAAAGTGTATGGGGGTGAGAAACCAGTACCCTTGTGGTTTGAAGACGACGAGACGACCAACTCCACGCTGAAACGAATTTTATTTTCACTCAGTATTCGTATCAAGGTGTGTGTACAATGTACTATGTGAATAATGTATAACATCAAAATTGTCAACGTCTTCGTTTCTCTACAGCGAATTCAATTGACTGCGACAACCCCAACGAACTCGGCAGTGCGACTGGAAACCGGCGCGGTTGAGTTCCAATTGTCCAACCGAGTGCAAAACGTTTCCGGAGCGACGCAACCCAATCCTTATATGAAGTTATTCGGCAAGGCGCAAGTTGACATCAATCTGAGTCTGGGACAGCTATTGAAAAATGTTTTGTTCGAAGAAGCGGAACCGGAATTTCAACAATTTGCTTTCTTTCACACCAGAATAGGACTGCGAAATGCGTTCCAAGAAGAAATGGCTCAGGGTGAGGACAAAGAAGTCGTTTTGATCACGCTCAAACGTCCGTTGATTTACATACAACCGATAGCCGTTGACAAAGCTATACTCGTTTGGTTGAATTACAAAAATGCGTACGAATATTGGAATGAGAAACGATCTAATCTGAACAAGGAAGTGTTGACTGCCACTCAGCAAGTATTGGAAAAGGTTCCGTTCGGTCAGCTTAGCGCGCCTCATCTCGGAACGTTGTTCTTACAATTGACCGTTGACGACATGGGTATTTGCTTGCCGCTCAATCCTCTGCCACCAAACAATTGGAAATTGAACAGAAGTCTTTACGATGGCGAGTCGCGAGGCGCTGTCGTCATAACGCTTGAAAATACAAGTATATCTGCGTGCAGCAGCGGTAGTTTAGTCAGCAAAGGAAGGTACGCGTGTTCTCTCACAAATTATTTACACTGAGAGTGTTTGCATTGTTTTTTTTTTTTTTTTTTTTGCATATACTTAAAACATTTTTTTCCTGTGTTTTCGATAGATTTGTGGGTCTGTGCTTGAGGTTTGCGGAAGACTTTGAAACTTCTTTGGACGATTGGAAACCGGACATGACCGACAGCAATATAATGAATTTATGCGTCGTGTCGGAAGGCACTTACGAGGTGTGCAGCAGAACCATCGCGCAGAAACAAGACAAATCCGGTGCGATCTTTGTTCTCTTTCTTCTTTTTCGCGTGATTTGAACGAAGATTTAAATTTGCGTTGGAAAAAAAATGTGATGCGAAACTTTTGTTTTGCGACAAAAATAATTTCAGACAACGCCAAGTGGATCTTGAACGTTCAGTGGCAAATGGAAGGAGTTGATATTCATCTCGATGTCAGCGTGGGGCAGCAACTGTCCGCTCTTGGACACACACTTACCATGTTAACCGGTTCCGAGGAGGAAGACGACATTCACGTGCCTCCGGATTACGACAGCGATGACGGGGATCAACCAGAAAACAGTACTAGCCAGGTTAAGAAAAAAGTATGGTTTACTTATAAATTTTATTTTCTCGCTTTTACGCACAAGTCTCTCTTTCGTTGTATCTCTAAGTAAGTAGTAATTAAAAAAAAAACGCACATCTCTCCGAATATTGATGCGATATGACGCAGATCTTTCATTTGAGTTTTGTTCTCATCTTGCTTTGCAGCGAGCGTGCAAATATTTGGCTTTTAACGTATCTATTTCACACACACACATTTTATGTTGCCGATAAAGTTTTCTTATACATTTATATATCGCTTTATAATACAAAATTCCGAATTATTGTCGCGTTGTATGTATATACCAATATCGCATATGCGTGTATCTGCAGGAAAGCATATTGATGAAAAAATCGAAGAATTGGACCGACGGTCTCCCGGCGTTTATTTTCGATCCCACACTCGACGCGAAGAAGAGATCGCAACTGATAGAGAAGGAGATGAACGAGCAAGCCAAGATTATAAATGACTTGCGATCGTTAGGCGCCTCACACGGGACTATCGAACAGGAAATGAAACGTCTTCACGAATTGGAAGCGATGGTATTCAAGGATTTTAGAAGGTAACTAAATTTTGAAATAGAGTTCTTCGTTGTAAAATTGCACGTAATTGTAACTTTCAAAACTTTTAAATCTCACAGGGATATGATTCAGAAGTTGAGGAGACAGTCGGTCAAAGCCTCGGGAATTAAAGGTAAATTGGGTCTCGGTGGCAAAACCAACACTTATCGTTCGAGATCGTTCATCGTGCCGTCGCCTACCCCGGAACATCATTTGGAGAGTCCGGAAGATATAAACACGGAAATCAATTCGGCGAATTCAGCCAGTTACGAAAGCAGTCCCAGAAGCGGACCCAGTCGGTACGCATTTTGTTTGACTCGAGTGATGATCTAAAACGCAAGCTTGTACGTGTTCGATTGCAAATAATTTTGTTTCATTCACAGTTCAGCTTCTTTGCGCGTAAGAGGACTTGGCGGACCGCGAGTTACTTTCAGCGACACACATACGATGTGCAGGTAAGTTGTTTCGAAACTGTATTAGTTTATTAAGTTAGTTATCACGAATTCTGAACTTTGTACATTGACTCGTATCTCACATACCCAGGCAGTCGTCTCTGCCGAGCGCTAGTTCTGATTTGAGTTTACCAGAGGGAGAGTTAGAATGGCCGGAGACTATCGAGATCGAAGGAGAACGAGTCGAATTGAGAAAAAAGACTAAAGACACTAGCGTCACATCTAGTTACGACAGTATGGAAGGAAAGTATGTATTCTTTTAATAATGTACTTGTCTAATTATATGAAGTACTTATACATATACATGGGGGGTTAATATGTCAATGTTTCCTTTACAGTGCGCCGTTACTCGATTCGTTTGGAAAAGAGCAACTTTCGTCGACGTCATCGCCGTACACTACGTCCCAGAAAACCCAAGAGCCTAATATAGATTTTGAACTTGACGTCAAGGTTTTAATTAACAGTGGAAAATGTGTATTGCATACTAAGGATTCGGCCAAAGAAGATGAAATTAAACTGTAAATATCCCGCGTGAACAAACACGATTTATAAAGAGAGAAAGATTTATATATTTTGCATAATAAATAATTTCTTCTTTTCTCTTTCAGTTTAAGTCGAATGAAGAAAGAAAGATCATGTTCGGGAGGAACGTTCGACTTTCAACCTGGCAGTCCTAGCAGCAGCAGAAAACATTTAAATAGCAAAGAAAAGTCATCGACAGCTAGCACGTCTCGACTGAGATACTTACAACATACAAGTGTGCCTTTAGTAGATTTAACAATTTTTCATATTCCCGGCTTAGATGTTAAGGTGAAATTTTTAGCGTTTTTTATAATATTTGCGCGCGATGTCAACAATTTTCAGATCTTTTTTTTTTTTTAAGCGGAGCAACGTAAAGAACGAGGTTTTATCTTATATGTTGCAGGTTCATTACGAGTCGAAAACTCTTACGGAAGAATCGTTATCTCCTCGTATATCCGCCGAGAATAGTTTACTGAATCCAATTACAATGACGGTACTTAGAAAATCTAGCACTAAAAAAGCTAGTCTTTTCGCTTGGATGACTCTGCAAAGCATTCCGGAGGAAACTATCATTAGTCCTCACATTCTTGAATTCTTGGAGCAAACCTTGGAACCAATTCCGAGCAAGAACAATTTTCAAAGCAGCACGCAAACGAATGCTGGTTTTCTGTTGGAAAACACGGAGAACACATCGTGGGCAGCGACCGCTGCTAACAGCAATTACGTTTACGCCAGTTTTCCCGTTGACGTTATAGTCTATTTTCATATGCAGCCATCGACGTTTAGATTTTCGTGTTTGCCGGTCTCGCGAGTGGAGTGTATGTTACAATTGCCGTCCTTGGACATTGTGTTCTCGTCGAAACGCGCCGAGGAAGAGCTGATAGAATTTCGGGAATTCAAATCGCAAACAACGGGCAAGGAAACCGGTTCGGCAATCGGCGGTTTGTCCGTTACCGGTTGTTTGGCGGATTTTTCCGTTTATATTTTTCATCCGTACGGGGGTGGGAAAAAGACGGGATTGAAGGAGGCGCAATGGTCACCATTATCGGACAGCGAGAGAAAAGATTCGCTGAGCATCAACGTCGAATTTGTGAAATTTCACTTGTCACGAAGCAGAAAATATAATTTTCAAAGCGAACAACTCAAGAAGCTTTCGGACACCAGTCGCGCTGTTATACGATTTTCAAGTACGTGACGATATCCAGCACGCGTATCTTCAGCGTTTTGTTTGTTTTTTTTTTTTTCAAATAAATTGTCTTTACGTTTCAGCGATCGTTGATATTGGATCGGCCTCGTTTAAATACGACATGCGTCGATTGACGGAGATTCTTGCTTTCCCGAAGGCTTGGTATCGGCGCAGCATAGTGAGACGCTTATTCTTGGGAGATCTGAGCTCGGGCACCGCGTATCCCGAAGACGACAGTCCTCCGTTAAATCAAGAGGAGGCGGTCATGGGTAGCTCGCTGTTAAAGCATTACGATAGACACGATCCGTTATCGAAAAGCGCGCCCGAGAGAAGCCCCGTCCTAAATAGAGAAAAATTGAAACTAAGCTTGGAAAACGACATGCCGAGACAACCGCGATTAAAAGGTATTTTATTCTTGTGATATTTGTGCGATTGGAACACATTGAGAAATTTCGGAACTCACTTTCACGATTTCATCAGATATCGGAAGAGGATGGAGTTTTACCGCGGACAAGCAAATATCGGAAGTCAAGTTAAGAGAATCCGCGTGGGAGACACTGGTGCTGTTCGCTGTGAATTTCACTCGGTTGAACGTGCACATGAACATGGGCAATGTAATGGGCAACGTCAGCTGGATGACCAAAGATTTTCGATCGGACGGAAGATTGTCCATCGGTAGCACGGGACACAAAAATTTGTACATTGGCGTTGGCTTGGGAGGATCGAGTTTGGATGCGAAAGGCGGTATAGTCGGCGGAACAATTGAACTGAGTAGAATTGACACTTACAGTGAGTTTTTTTTTCAATATAACGAAATAACACGCGTATTTAATAATTTATTTTGGAATTTTTAATAAATATGTATGTGTTGTTCTTTTTGTGTATATTTTTATAGTACACATCCGAGAAGAACCTGGAATAGAACCTGATCATACGGTTGGACTGAAACTATTTGCATTGGAGTTACGATTGGATTATATGGGAACGAGTGTGTTGATGTCCCGAGTGTCTTCATTGGACGTAACTCTCAGAGATGAGTGGAAAATCAGTCGTAACAGCAGTGGAGATGCTTTCATGCCAACTCGAAGGTATATCTCAAGTGTTCTTTTTTTTTTTTTTATCAATTTTACACTTGACATCACAGAGATTAACAATTTAAGCAACGCCACAAGTTTTTTATTTGAACTTAAACACATGTTTTTTTTTGCGTATAGACCTGCTGTCATTTTTATGCACGGTGATCTGGGTTGGGATCAGTTGCAAATTATGATCAGTAAGTCGACGACGGCCGACCTGTTGAAGATGTTTTATAAATTGGACGAGTTCTTCAGTCAACAATTTAAAAGCAGCAAACGAGTGTTCAGCTCGTTGCAACCGAAACATCAAAAGATGAACAACAGCAGTTTCAAGAAGAGGCAACAGAAAAAAAGATCTGCCGCCGATGGTAAATTCAAGCTGTGTTTGCGATCAACTGTTCTTGATATAAAAATAATCTGATGCTAATTAATGTTACAACAGGAGGTCCGTGGAGTTTAAATCAGACTGCGATATCAGACGCCAGACATCATAGACACTGGCAAAGAGTGTTGGCTCAAGTAGCTGGTCTTCAATTGGGAAGCTTAAGATTCTCTTTACCGTCAACCGGAACTGTTCTCGGCGGAACAATGGAACTTCACGGCTGCAATATTAGTCTGGCGTGTTTCCACGGAATTAACTTCAAGAGCAAAAGCTGGGCTCTGTTCTCGTTGAAAGAACCTTGTATAAGTTTCGCCACGGAGGCTCAAGAAATTCCAAGTGTCGAAAGTAAACTACTAAACATTAAATCGATGCAATTACATTATTTCTCACAAAATTGTGCTATAAAAAACTTGGTTTTTCTTTCTCGCCAGCGCCGAACACGTATGACGTTCACGTCGTGCAAACGTTAACCATCAGTTTGGGTCATCAGCAGGAGCAACACGCGAGGCATCATTCCATGGCGACCGTTTGCAGATTGAGCCGAAGCGTTTTATTCCCGCCGCAGTTTAAATCCTTACAGGAATGGTTCCATTACGCGTTCGCTAGTAGCGAGATCGACGGTACGTAAATAAACAAATATGAAATCAGAGAGAAAACTGAGAGCGCCCAGGGCCACAAACTGAAAAACTGTAATAGCTTTTCCGTTCTGTAAGCCAGCGCTATGTCTAAACTTGGATATGGTTCTATTTCGCGCTATGTCCACAAATTCAATCGATGTTTGTTTGTAAAATCATATTGTGTATATATA